>NC_135531.1:272063553-272367605 GCF_045843805.1 Urocitellus parryii | reverse complement strand
AGTCACAGTGGTCACATGTCAAGAGCTTAGGGCTCCATTACTGCAGAAGGTTCTATGAGACACCTCTGTGGCCATTCCATCCTCTTAACCTCTGGGTTCTTACCTGTCTGGTTGTTAAAATGGAGGGTGACAGGGAGATGAAGAAGTGACAGCGGAGCTTTGTCCACATTGGGAAAACCCTTGGGTCTCTTATCTTACAGTCTTCTAGTCCCACTATGACTGGGTGGATATAGGTCTATTTTAGCGCCTAACTTCAAATCCTTCTGTTTTGAGAGTTATTTTATATCAAAGGTCAGTGTGGGTCTGTCTTTATTTTCTCAAAGACAAAACAGAAACAAACAAACACCCTCCCCAAACCAGAAAACAATTTCATTACGCCCTATGACTCCTAAAGTGATTTTGTTCTCCATGATTTGGATTGATCTGGCCCAAATCAACCTTTCCAGCTTTTCGTAGATTTCCTTAAGGATTCTGTGCTCTGGCCGCACTCATTTGCTAAGTCTTGGCCACCTATCCACGCATTTTTAGCCTATGGCTCAGGCTGTTCGTTGGAGGTCCTTGAAAGGTGGCTATGCACCTTGTTTCAGTTTACATGCTAGAACCCTCGTGAAAACATCTTCCACCCCACGAACCCGAAACAGACCCCTGCTTTGTGTAAGTACTCATTGCATTTAACTTGCACCTGTATTATGGCATTTTTTTTCCAATTCAGTTTTTAACCTGTTGAACTTGGTTGGTGCTGGGTTATATGCTTTTGATGTAAGAGATCCAATAGCTCTGTATCCTCCATAGCTTTCTACATATAAAATGAAATATAGAGATAGTTACATTTAATTTGGAGCAAGGAATAGAAAAACTGGCCCACTGCAGTCAGGAAGGGTTTGCTTACAGAAGTCTCACCGGGGGTTGCATGTAAAGGATGCAGTCTGGAGGGAAAACTGAAGTTAAGAAGAGAAATCTTGCCTTGGCTGTGCTGAAGAGCATAACAGAATGGTGAGGTGGCACTCGAGGCTGCCAGTCTTTCATAGGTCACGGAATACCACAAGGCATTCCTCCTGCTAGAGGTCAACCTCCGGCAGCATGAGTCACTCTTTCCCTGTGCTCCTAGGGCTGTGTTCTGAGCCCTTGGCTGTGTGCTTCTTGGTATCAGCACTACCTCTTGCTCTGCCCCCTGCTCACCGTATGCACTGACCCAGCCGTCCTAGAGACCAGTTTTATACATTCTATAAAGACATTCTCAGTTGATTCTGGCACAAATTCATTCAAGTTGTGAGCTAAGAAATGTGTGAAAGGTCACTACAGGTAGAATGTAAAACACGTAAATTGCTGAGTACAAACTGGAATGCAGAACATGCTGCCCGAGTAATTTTATTTATTTTTAAAGAGCACAGGGTCTTTGAGTCATCTCCACCATTTAACCCATTGATATCTTGGCATGCCAGGAATTTTGAAAGCTGTTTGATCAATCATCACTTCTTTCCATGAAAGAGCCTGTTTTTTACTAGAGATAAAACTCTCTTCATCTTCAAAAGGAAGTTTTAAAACATTAAAAAAAAAAAGAGAGAGAGAGAAAGAAATCTCCCCTTTTACTTTTCTCTTACCTTCCCAGGGGTCAAAGTGAAGTGAAGGAGAATTTGAAGAATGAAAGCTGGAAGAAATAGGAACATGAAACCCTTTTCCGTGAGTGGAAGGGAAGAAAATGCATCGGGATACACGTGTGGCCAAGGAAGCTTAAAAATTAAGCTAATTTCTAAAGGAGAAAAAAATCCATTAAGCTTTGAATAAGGTGCTTTTTCCCCCCTCCCAAGGCATCATCAAAGAATCAGTTGATTTACTTACCAAAATATATATATATATGTGTGTGTGTGTGTGTGTAGGTGTGTGTGTAGGTGTGTGTGTGGTGTGTAAGTGGTTTTTATGCGCCACACACACATATACACACACACCAAAAGAAAGCTTGCCAACAGAAGAAAAAGCAATGCACTGTTCTAAAAGGTTCCTTTGAGCATCAGGAACATGTAAACTAGCTAGAAAGAACAGTTTATTCTCATCACATCAGTGTTCATTCCCCCAAATGCCCTTTATTCATCCGTTTTAGACCATCTTAGGTGTCTACATGTTGGTTGGAGCATAAAGGACTTTTCTTACCACAAAGACCCCTTTTGGGACACTGAGTCGAGACCTCAGCTATCCTTTGAAATTCCCAGGGTGCTGAAACCTAACGTCTGCACAGACAGACAGGAGGCTGGTACAAGAGGGCAGCGTCCCAAGCAGTTAGCACGTCGGCCTCTGACCAGGAGCATCGCCAGGGAGTCCCAACGCCAGCGGGTCTGCCATCAATACATAGGCTGGGGGTAGCCTGTGCCAGCCTCAGACTCTGTGGCCTCTGTTTACAGAAACTGTAACACATATTCATTGTAAGCTACAATTATCCACAGTTTAGTCTGTTTATGAAACCATTTTGTGGTTATTTATTAAAAATAAAATTTATGTGTGCTTATTGAAGCTATATTTTGGCAGGCAAAGGAGGTTGGCAGAAATGTCTGTGTCAACAGTGAGCTCTAGCGCTCCTTATGTCGTCATATAAAAACTTGTCAAATAATATTTAGCTTTTAATCTTCAGTTACAAACATAAGGTTAGTCATGAAAATATTCTGAGTAGGTCTCCTTAAAACAAGAACCTCCGTGTTTAGACTTAAGTAAAGGTGATAATTAAGCTTCTGGCTTGTTCCAGGGTGGGTGATCTGTTATCCCTTCTCTACCAACAACTTCTATGACCTTTTCAAAAAATCTAGGCAGCTCACATCCATAAGAGCTGTTAATAATGATTTTACAAATGTGAGCTGTTTATCTTTCATTACTAAAATCCAACAACAAACATGGAGAAACTATCCAGCCTGTATGTAGGCTTTAGGTCATCTTTGATTGCAAATGGGTCATTAACTTTTCTAGAAGTTGTAGTTATTTAAATGGCTATACCTCACTTTTCTTTCTTTCTTTCTTTCTTTCTTTCTTTCTTTCTTTCTTTCTTTCTTTCTTTCTTTCTTTCTTTCTTTCTTCTTTCTTTCTGTGGTGCTGGGGATTGAATCCAGGGCCTTATGCATACAAGGCAAGTACTCTTAACTGTCTAAAAAGAAGGTTCTTTGAAAGGGGCCACAGATGCTAGCTTAAGGAATGTATTATCCATCTTAATTACAAATAAGCAGGAATCACAGGAGTTTGTCAATATCAATCCTGAATAGAAGAAAACATGGTATCAAGTATAGGGATATTAGAGAGAAAGGGGAAACTATGAATAGGTAGGATAAAAAGTAATCCTTGTGTTTGAATCTCTTGCACAAAAATTCAGTGGGAGAAGGTGAAAGACTTAGAAGGGAATTTATTTGAGAAGAAGCCTTTCCTGGAAGAGGCTATTTGAGATGTGATTGATAAGAGTTGAAAAAACAACATCCCAGTGTGTGCTTCCTGCTACTTCCTGGAATATCTTGAGCCTCAGTTGCTGTGGAGGCTGTGTTTCAGTTTGTGCTTGAAAGAATTTCTGATCTCAACCTTATAAGAGAATTCCAAGTTTCAAATACACACACACACACACACACACACACACACGTGTATATATATATATGAAAGCTCCACTGGAGTTTGGCCTTTTTAGTAACAGGAGAGCTTTTTGGATGATACCTTTATTGTTGCCAAATAACCTAATCACACACATCTTATTGGGTGCCCCTGTGAGCACATCTCTTTGCCTGTACATATAGTTTATAACTATAAATAATTTCCAGCTTCCTAGGACCCATTCCTGCAAAAAGCTTATGAAGTGAAGGAAAGTGTTAGCTATGAGTGATGAGTATTCCATGGTCCACAATCGTCAGGTAACATCATCAGGATGAGGGCTGGGGATGTGGCTCAAGCAGTAGCACGCTCGCCTGGCATGCGTGCGGCCCGGGTTCGATCCTCAGCACCACATACCAACAAAGATGTTGTGTCCGCCGAGAACTAAAAAATAAATAAATATTTAAAAAAAAAAAACATCATCAGGATGAAACCTTACTTTGAATATACCAAGTGCAAGGTGTATTCAGAATAAATTGTGAGGTGGCAGAAGTTGGTGTGTTTGGAGATGAAGAAGCAACAGACTAGGTCAGGAGAGCAGAAGAGACTGTCGGTATCAATGGGACCAGGTAGTGTCATAGTAGGGTTTCAAGCAGGGAAGCAAAAGACAGTTCCAGATGGCAATCCCAAGGATACAATTTGAGCCAGAGTTCAATGAAGAGATGTTGACTGAAGAGTCTTCTTGGATTAACATTTGTGGAAAGAAAGGGAAAAAGGATGGGTTTGAGCCCAACAATAGCCTCTGCTGACCTCACAGTAAGTAGTGAAACGAGGGTGGCCCTCCACAGTTACCCCCAGGCAGGTTGAAAGCCTGTGGACTTATACCTGAATGTCGGTCAGTCATGGGATGTGGGCCTCCCCAGGATGGAATGTGACCCCAGAGAGGCAGCTCTCTGCAGCCCAGAAACCCTGAAGTGGTCTCAGCCTCTGGATAGCATCACCCTTGAGGTGCCATCTGAGTGCTACATAGTGTCTGCCACAGTGACCTGTTTTGCATTAAAAAACAAACAACAACAACAACAAACAAACAAACAAAAACAAACTAATCAGGCTCACAGTGTTGAAATAATGGGCGAGAAATCAGTTAGGATGCTCTTAGAATTGTTCAAAGAGAACTGTGGGTGGTTTGAACTGCAGGAAGACTGTCGTGTAGAGTTACTGAAGTGAAGGGAATCAAAGATATTTCTGTGATAGATGTGATAGATGCAATGGGGGGGGAGGTAGCAAGGAAGAGCAAGACACTGGGATGGTTCTGAGCTTTGGCAGGAGCCAGGGAGCAGACAGAGACACTTTCAGGAGATCTAGAGGAAAAGAGCTGGGGACTGGGGCAGGAATGGAGTGAGTTTTCCTCTGGACCTGCTAAATGTGGGCTAAATGGAGAAATCAAGCAGAAAGTTGGGTTTGCAATTCTGTAGCTTAGGAAGGAGGTCTGGAAGGTGGTTTTAGATTGTTGCTATTGTTGGAACGGATCCCTGTTTACAGGGGTAACTCTAGAGAAGGAATGTGAGAAAGTGGGAAAAAGGTTCTGCAGGCACCCCAAGGACTAAGCATCTCTAGAAGTGCAAGAACAAACAACACAGATGAGGAGCAGCTATGGGAGAGGTTGGAAGAAAACCAGGAGGACACAGCGGCCCTGTGGCAGAGGGAGGATAGCTTTCCAGGAGGTGTTGTTGTCATTTCTTTGAATGGTAAGGAGGAAGAACCAGGTTTAGCCGGCATTTGTTAACAATTTCTGTTAAGGTACATTTAACATATATAGCTCACCCATTTCAAGCATAGGATCCATAAATCAGTTTTAGAACATTTCATCACCCCCCCAAAAAAAATCCTTTGTGCATAGTCATTTGTTTTTGTTTTTCTTCTGTGATGTGCATGGTAATGTCGTTGCCTTTTTATTTGAAACATCTTTGATTCCTAGGATGTAAGAGTCAGCTTTGTGTTATTAGCATGAAGTACCTGAGGCAATTAACTGAAAGATCTAGTTCACAGTTTGGAAGTACAAATCCAAGGTCAGGCAACCTATTAGTTTGCACTCTGATGGGGAGGTGGAACATATTTGCAGTGTGTGGTCCCATTATGAGCCAGGAAGTACGGTGCAGATCGGACCAGGGTCCTCCTTAAGGGCACACCACTAGTGATCTAAGGACCTGTTAAAGTCCACAGAACCTATCAATGTTGCCTTCTGGGGGACCCAGCCTTTACATATGGGCCTTTGTGAGACACTCATCTGAACTAAGTCATAAGAGGTTTAAAGAAAATCCGGTATTTTAATTTAGTGGGGATGAATATCGAAAAGTTTTGCTTTTTCTTATTGTTCTTTATCCTTCAACCTTGTTTTTGGAGATACTTTGCTAAGTGGAAACTTATAATTTTATAAAGTTAAACGTACTGTTCATTTCCTTTATAAATATTTGCCTTGTTTTTGATTTTGATAGGGCCGAAACATTTTTTTCTCAGATACTAAAAGTATTTTCCTCCAGTATTCTTGTGGTTTCCACGTTTACATTTGTGGTTTCTGATTCATTGGGAATTTTCTTTCTTTAAAGCAAAGAAAGAAGTGGCGATTTGTTTTACCTGGTTTTCCAAACAGCTGGCCAGTTATTCAAAATCCAATTATTCACGAATTCATCTATTCTCCATTACATTAATTGCTTAAATTATCATATCCTGTCTATGTTGATTCTCTTTCTACCTTCACATTATGCTGTTTTATCTACTCTTAGCAATACATTTTGTCTGATAGCTCAAGAGTTTAACAGCACTTGACTAAATCTCCGCCATGACTGAGTGTATCCAGAAATTCACTTTCTCTCTCTCCAGCCTCTTCCCTGTCTTTGTCTGTGATCAGACTTCCATCCCACATGCACCCTTCTAAGTGTCAGACTTCAAGTCCATTTTGTCGGGTCACCAAACTCTCAAGATAATTCTGGTTCTTCAGCCAGACTGGTCATTTGGAAGTCTGAATGTTTAGTTTGCGTGTCCAACCAGGTTGGCTGTTTCCCCTGGTCGTCCACGGGGCAAGTCGGGGGCTGTTCACCTCCACCTGTAGGCAAATCATGGGTGAGTAGCCTTAGGTGAACACTGCCTTGTTATAATTCTGTTGGTCTTACTGACATTTAATTGAATTCTCAGTAAAGAACAGATTTTACATTGTATTCCCCTGTCTTTCTGGTAGTCTTCAAGAGAATCTGGAGTCCAGGGTCCTTTCTTCTCTGGTTTCATTTGTATGTGACTCATTTCATCAGCTCAAAGCATTGCCTCAGTTTTTCAGTTTGCTTTTTAAAAAAAAATAAATAAATAAATAAACGTATTTCCTGTGCATAAGAAGGTTTCTGTATATCAATGTAAAAACTCTGGAATTTTGATGATGTCCATTCCTGCTAGAAATAAAAGGACTCAAAAGAGATGGGAAGAGTTTTTCAGTCAGTTTTTAGGAGTCTTATTCATGTGTGAAGGGTTTTGTTTCGTGAGAGTCTTGTATGTGTTTTTTCTCAGGTACGAGTAAGGGGTTTTCAGTTACAGCCGAAGTTTTATGGGTAGCTATTAGGCCTCAGTTAAAATGTAGAGCAGGCAGACATATTCAGAGCAAAAGCCTAAGAGTGAGCAAAGTGGGTAGTTGGAGGCCCAGAGGCTGGTGCCGGAAGGCCAGTACTGGACTGTGGGCTCCTTGAGTGAGTGGCCTTGTTGACTTCTCTGATGCCCAGATTCCTCATCTGTGAAAGGCAATGATAAACATCTATCTCACAGGATAGGCACGAGTATGACATAACATGAAGAAATGTGTTAAGCAGGTTAGGAAGCAGGAGTAGTATTAAGTATTTCCGTAAGTGCCTAGTCTTCCCTCGACTTGGAAGTGCTCATGTTAATTGGAGGCAAAGTAAATAATATGGTTCATCTAATCTAAGATGCCAGAGATTGTCAGATACATCATTATTTTATTTTCCACTAGGGGAAAATGCTCCCAATTTCATCATTGAGAATAAAATGTAACTTGACTCCTGAGATGTCAAAATCTGAATAAATCTGTGTCATATGGATGAAATACAGTAAGCAGAGAAAATATCAAGGATTTGCATTGATTGTCAAGGGCAGTCTGAATCAGTGGCAACTCAGGTGTTGAGCATCTTTCAAAAAGGAATACGGTTTGTAACTTTTGAATTATAATAGCTGAAATTGATTAACAGGCCACTAGAGCCATTGTCTAAATGAATAGATAATTGATTTATAATTGGCTCATTTTACCAAAGTCAGAATACATTAATTGTTTGGGCCCGTTATAAATCTGTGCCATCTGCCCAGCTGGGCCCTGTTGCTTTGCACGGACTTAGCTCTTTGGGGACCCTTCAAGGCCTCTCCATATTTTTCCATTCCCTGGGCTGCATCTGCTGGGCTTTCTCCTCTCCTACTCCAGTGTGTGCAACCACAGTTTCTGTGACCTTCACCCCACCATGTCATTCCTCCTTTTTTAACTTAAAAAAATGTCTTTTTTTTCCTCTTCCATGATTAAAATTACTCCTGAGTTCCTTACTAATCTTTTTGGAGATTTTTTCCCTTTATCTCCTTTCTCTTACCTTTCTCTACTAGCTTTTTCTGTATTGCGTTTCAGTGAGCAAACCTTTTCTTAATAATAAAAAAAAAGTATTTTAACTGTTATTGTCAATAGGTAGCATAGTGAAGTGCAGAAAAGCAAAGCTACAACCGACATTCCGTACGTTCAAATCCTAGCTCATGTCTCCGGGTGGATATATCGGGCCAATTGCTTAACACATCTGTTCGTCATCTGTTTTCATCTGGAAAGTTGCTTCCCTGAGCTGCTGGAAGGATGGAATGAGTTAAGATGGATGATGTGAGTATATATCTCACTTGGGATGTTGCCTGGCACAAAGTAGGGTTCCAGTAAGTGTTATCTATTACTGCTACCATTCCTTGATTTGCTAGTTTGCTTTGCCTTTGTTTTTTCCTCACCACCAACAAAACATTACTCCTTTAAACTACTATATTGGACTTTCAGAATGGTTTCAATATTTGCGCTGCTATATTTTCTTTCATGCACCTCTCTGTCTTACCATGTATTCTGGTGACAGTCAAGGTCAATGGTGTAAAAGTATTACACTGACCCCAAATCTATTTTAACTCATTTTTACTTCTGACCAAGGGTGTATTTACTGTTTCTCTTAGGCAGAACTGTGATTTTCTCTATCTTTTCTAAGGTTGCCAGTGGTCCCTGTGTTTTAACTGCCAAGTCTCAATAATTATATTCAGATAAAATTATTGAATAACAGCAAAATACAGTTTTGAATATTTTACATTGCAAATATTAAAGAAAGCCCCTCTTTGTATAGTTTATATAACTGTACTCATTGCATTTTGTTTCGAAGAACTGTTCAATAGAATTCTAACCATTTTCCCAATTGTTATCCTTAATGTTCTTCAGTACTTTCTTTGGAAAGGCAAGTTAAGTGATTTAAATATAATTTGTAACTCATTAACTTTGCAACCACACCATTATAACTGACAACAAATTGCTCAGAATACAAAATATGAAGATGGCTTATTCTTCCAAGGAGTGTCAACCCTTGAACAATTGTTGGCTGAATTGAAAGGACATGGGATAGGAGCTAGAAAACTGTGGTTGGCAGCTTGATCTGACCCACTACTTGTTTTTGTAAATAAAGTTTTATTGGAATGCTGGTACACTCACTCATTCACTTACATATTGTCTATGGTTTTTTGTTGGGCAGTAGCTGAGTGGAGGAGATGTGGAGTAGCAGAGACCATATGATCCACAATACCTAAAAAAATTACTGTCTGGTCCTTTGAAGAAAGAGTTTGGACACATCTAACAACACTAAGGAAACCTTAGTTCTACCTGGCTGTTCTCATACACATGTAGCCTTGGATTCATTTCTTAATATCTGTATTTTTAGGAAATAATTTATTTATTTTTGTTTTCATGTGTTATATGCTGAAAAACCAGAGTCAAGTTAAATTGTAGAAGTTAAAATTTAGGAGCTTGAAGTTGAGAAAGTATAGGGAGACTGATGATCATATTGAGGGGTAGACTAGAGATACCACAGATGCCAAGATCTTGGGGTTCATGTTGCAGTTTTGAGAAGTCACTAAACTAGTTTTCCCTGCTGGATGCAGAGGAAAACATTTTGTTAAAAATAATGATCTATTTTTTATACCTTCTTTGATTGGAGAACTGGCTCAGATGAGAGAACAATTCTTTTTTTAATTATTTTTTTTTGGGATGTATTACAATTCTCATTACACATATATTCCACAATTTTTCATATCTCTAGTTGTATACACAGTGTATTCACACCAATTTGTGTCTTTATACATGTACTTTGGATAATAATGTCCATCACATTCCACCGTCATTTCTAACCCCATGCCCCCTCCTTCCCTTCCCACCCCTCTGCTCTATCTAGAGTTCATCTATTCCTCCCATGCTCCCTCTCCACTATGAGTCAGCCTCCTTATATCAGAAAAAAACATTTGGCACTTGTTTTTTTGCAATTGGCTAACTTCACTTAGCATTATCTTCTCTAACTCCATCCATTTACCTGCAAATATCATGATTTTATTCTCTTTTATTGCTGAGTAATATTCCATTGTGTATATATTGTCACATTTTTTTAATCCATTCATCTATTGAAGGGCAATCTAGGTTGGTTCCACAGTTTAGCTATTGTGAATTGTACTGCTACAAACATTGATGTGGCTGTATCCCTGTAGTATGCAGTTTTTAAGTCCTTTTGGTATAGACCAAGGAGAGGGATAGCTGGGTCAAATGGTGGTTCCATTCCCAACTTTCCAAGAAATCTCCATACTGCTTTCCATATTGGCTGTACCAATTTTCAATCCTACCAGCAGTGTATGAGTGTACCTTTTCCCCCACAGCCTCTCCAACACTTATTATTGTTTGTATTCATAATAGCTGCCATTCTGACTGGAGTGAGAATAAAGTTTTCCTCATGCAAAAGCAATAATTATTATTGATTTTCTTTTAAGAGTAGGAACTTTCATTTTTAATTCATACTCTTCTACTATATATATATCTTAATACATAGGAAAAACACAATATATTTATCCTACAAACTTTTGTAAACATGGTAATGCTAATAAATGTCTCCCATAATTCCACTATTAATTGCCACTGTTAATATTTAATACATTTCTTTTGGGATGGGTGATTATTGGTTTCAGTTTGCTTAAAAATGCTTGGAAGCAAGAGTAGGCTCTATAAACAGCAAGGAGACAAACATGGCTGGGGCAATGTAATTAGAAGGAGTAACAATAGAACATTGAGTTGCGTGTTCTAATGGGAAGAAAGTCAGAACATCACGGAGGATTTTGTAGGGCACTATGTGGAAGGACTTAAGACACCGTGGAGTTCTTACCAAGGGGATTCATAATCTGATCTGTTTTTAGAGACTTACTCTTACTGGTTAACATTGGACTCAAAGGGGAGATAATGATGCCAGGAATAGAGTTGATATGGTTTTGGCTTCGTGTTATTAATAAAAGTGAATGGATTTTAACAGGAATCACATTAAATCCGTATAACAGTTTTGGTAGTATGGCCATTTTGACAATATTAATTCTGCCTATCAAAGAACATGGGAGATCTTTCCATCTTTTAAGATCTTCTTCAATTTCTTTCTTTATTATTCTATAGTTTTCATTGTAGGGGTCTTTCATCTCTTTTGTTAGATCAATTCCCAAGTATTTTATTTTATTTTATGAGGCTATTGTGAAGGGGTAGTTTTCCTAATTTCATTGTTTATGTATAGAAGTGCATTTGATTTGTGGGTTTTGATTTTATATCTTGTTACTTTGATGAATTTATTTATTAGTTCTAGAAGTTTGCTGATGGAATTTTTTGGATCTTCTAAATATAGAATCATTTCAGCAAATAGTGATAGCTTGAGTTCTTCTTTTTCTATTAGAATCCTTTTAATTCCTTTCATCTTTCTGATTGCAAGAAGAGTGAAGCAGGAGGCATCACAATACCAGACCTTAAACTGTACTACAGAGCAGTAGGAACAAAAATGGCATGGTGTTGGCACAGAAATAGAAATGTAGACCAATGGTGCAACATAGAAAACACAGAGACAAACCCACATAAATACAGTTATCTCATACTAGACAAAGGCACCAATAACATACACTGGAGAAAAGATAGCCTCTTCAACAAATGGTGCTGGGAAAACTGGAAAGTCATGTGTAACAAAATGAAGTTAAACTTCTACCTCTCAACCTGCACAAAAATCACTTCAAAGTGGATCAAAGACCTAGGCATTGGAATAGAAACACTGGGCCTAATAAAAGAAAAGTAGACCCAAATCTTCATCATGTGGGTTTAGGAACTGACTTCCTTAGCAAGACTCCTAAAGTGTAAGAAGTAAAATTAAGGATCAGTAAATAGGATGGATTCAAAGTAAAAAGCTTCTTCTCAGCAAAGGAAACAATCAATAACATGAAGAGATAGCCTACAGAATAAGAAAAAAAACTTTACCATATGCATCTCAGAGCACTAATTGCCAGGATATATAAAGAACTCAAAAAACACCAAAATAAATAAATAAATAAATAAATAGTCCAATCAATAAATGGGCGAAGGAGCTGAACAGATACTTCTCAGAGGAAGATATACAATTAATAAATAAACATGTGAAAAAATGTTCATCACCTCTAGCAATTAGAGAAATACAAATTAAAATTTTACTGAGATTTCATCTCACTCCAGTTGAAATGGCAATTATCAAGAATATAAGTGATAAGTGTTGGCAAGGATGTGGTCAAGAGGTACAATCATACATTGTTGGTGGGACTGCAAATTGGTGCAACTACTATGAAATCAGTATGGAGATTCCTCAGAAAACTTGGAATGGAACCAGCATTTGACCCAGCTATCCCATTTCTCAATTTATACCCAAAGGACTTAAAATCAGAATACTATAGTGATGAAACCACATCAATGTTTAATAGCAGCTCAATTCACAATAGCTAAACTATGAAACCCACCTAGATGCCTTTCAGTAGATGAATGGATAAAGAAAATGTGGTACATATTACTCAGCCTTAAAGAAGAATGAAATATGGCATTTGCAAGTAAATGGATGGAACCAGAGAAAACCATGCTAAGTGAAACAAGGCAATCCACAAAAATCAAAGGCCCAATGTTTTCTGGGATGTGTGGATGCTGATCCATGTAAATGATGGAGAAGGGGGAGTAAGGTAAGAAAAAATGAAGGAACTTTGGATTGTGCAGAGGGGAGTATGGGAATGGATGGGTGGGGTGGGAAGGACAGTAGAATGAGTCAGACATTATTACCCTATATACGTGTATGATTACACTACTGGTGTGACTCAGCACCATATACAGCCAGAGGAATGAGAAGTTATGCTCCATTTGTGTACATTGTATCAATATGCATTCTAATGTTGTATAACTAGTTAGAACAAATTTAAAAAATGAGTTCACATTAAAAAAAAAAACTGTACAGAAATGTTCAGAGCAGTTTATGTGTAATAGTTCCAAACTGGAGTGTCAGCCTAGGTGTCCTTCAAAGGATGAATGGTTAGACAAACTGCCAATGCTTCCCTACCTTGGAATAGGAGGAACCAACTGTTGATGCATGTAACAACCCAGAGGAATCTTCAGGCAATTATGCTGAGTGTGTGTGTGTGTGGGGGGGCAATTTCAAAAGATTACATTCTGTATGATTTCATTTATATAACAGTTTTGAAATGAGGATATTTTAGAAATAAAGGGCAGAATCATGATTGGCAGGTGTTGCAGGGAGGGGTTATAAAAGGGCAGCATGAGGGATTTGTGTGGTTTTGGAAGTGTTTGGTATGTTGACCATGGTGGTGAATACAGGAACCTACATGTGTTAAAATTGTATAGAACTCACACACACCCGCTAGTACAAATAAAACTGGGGGAATCTGAATAAGATCATTAGGTTGTACAATGTCAGTATCCTGGTTGTGATACTATACTATAGTTTTGAACAATGTTGCCATTCATTGAAACTGGGCAAAAGGTACAAGGGACCTCTTTGTATTATTTCTTACAACGGCATGTGAATCTGCAATTAGCTCAATAAAAATTTCAGTTTTAAAAAAAGTGAATGGATTTGAGGTAGAGAAACAACAGGATTGTTGAGGAATTAGATGTAAGGTGTGAGAGATTAAAAAAAAAGTCAAGAATGATTGGAAAGTTTTTGATCTTTGCAGCTGGGAGCACTTGGTTACTCTGAACAGAGATGGGACACATGTTTGTTGAGGAAGAAGAGAAGCTCAATTTTTGTCATATGGAGCTTCTAATATGACAAAAGTGGCCAAGTATGCACTTGATACACCAGTGTGGAGTTTGTGAGCAGGCTAGGTCACAGATACAATGCAGAGGTCATCAGGGTGAAAGTCATTCAAAGCGTCTGCTGAAACCAGAGGCTGATGTAATTACCAAGGGAGTGAGTGTGACGGAAGAAGAAAATAGAACAAGGACAGAGAACTGGGAAATTTCAGGCTGGAGAGATGGGAACGAAGACAGAAGAAGAGATCACCGCGAGGTGGGAGGAATATTGACAGAGACACAGGAAGAAAGAGTTGTGTCCAGTAAGGCTGAGGGTCAAGCAAGTGCATGACTGAACGTTACCTTCAGGGTTCAGCAGCAGAGATGACCTTGGTGACCTTGGTGACCATGGTGACCATGTCACAGGCAAGTTTTGATGGAGTGGTGGTAAAAGACTGAAGAGTGGATTTAAGAGAAAATGGGAGACAATGAACTGTAGAAGGCAGGAAGGTCTAAGTCTCAGCAGGAGGAACTGTGCTAAAGTCATATTAATACCAGGATTTATTGTCTTGATGTTAGTGTCAAGATGTTGTTTTGTTTTCCTATGGGAGAAACATCGGCATGCTTCCCGTAGACGGAGGGATGTAGCGGAATAGGGAACAGGATGAAGTAGAGGAGGGGGGTAGTTATTAGAACCACATCCTCCAGTAGGCCAGAGGGCAGGGAGTCTGGTGTGCAAGTGGTCATCTCAGATGTGGGACGAGGCGAATGGAGGAGAAGGTGGGAACAGAGCACAGTGCTGGTAGAACGTGAAAAGGATGGTGGGGGCTGTGCTCTGATTGCATCACTTCTCAGAAATGGAGGCAGCGGGTGGTGAGTGGGGAGTTTCACAAAGGTTCTCCAGAGGAGTGGGGGAGAGATGGAGTAGGGGGCCACAAATGGGAGGTGATAGTTTTTCATTAGCCATCCATCCGTAGGTCAACAGTGCGTGGAAGTTTAGTTTTCACCAGGGTTGAGCTTTTGCCAGAGCAGTAAAAGGAAAATCATAAGAGCCACATGAAGGAGAAAGGAGTTCAAGGGAGAGACGAGGCTCTAGGAGGGTCAGACCTGAGTGGGTACCAGAACCCCATGGAAGGCTTGTTAAACAGAAACTGGGCTGTATCCTGGATTTCCTGACTTAGCAGGTCTCTCATTAGGTCTGAGAGTTCTCATTTCTAGCAAGTTCTCAGGTGAGAGTGACGTGGAACTTTGAGAGCCACCGGCCTGTACATGAGTGTGGTCACTCAATGGCTGTTAGGTGGAAGAGCATCTTGTTGAGAGTGAGTGTGTTCGAGGATCCAGGAACCAGAGACTTGGGAGAATCATGTATTTGAGAATATGAGATAGCAAAGGAGGAGGAAGAGTGGGCCCAGGGGCTAAATCCCCTGGGAAACGAGGGAGATGGCAGCGACGGGGAAGGGAGCCCGTGGTACAGCCTGACCCCGTGAGACTCCAACAGGATGCTGTACTGAAGGAAGCAGGTCTGCCGCGCTCCTGGAGGGATGCTCAGGCTGCAGCAGCACAGCTCTGGAGACTGCTAGCCACCGCAGGGTGTCCTGGGAAGGAACGTGTCCTATTAGCTTCATTGAGAGACATGGAATGGACTTGGCTTCTTTCAGGGCTCTTGTTATACTCTGTCTCCACCCTTCAAGGAGAATGCTTCAGTCTGTTTAAAAATGTGGGGTTTTTACTCTTCCTGAAGAAGTAAGATCAATCAATACAGGGAGAAAACGCAAGTAATTCTAACACACACACACACACACACACACACACACACACACACACGAGTCCAAATGGGATTAGTCCTTCTAACTTCTGAAGTCGATAAGTAGGTTCCTCAAAGCTCCAAGAATATAAAAAATTTCTTCTAATGAAGAAACAAAAGCAAGGGCTACACCTCCTGGTCTTTGCTATTTTACCTAGACTGTTTCAAAACCCAGCGTGAACAGGGCTGCCCTGCATTTCAGAGACAGAAGAAACAGCAACTCTGGGGGGTGGTCTCCCTTTTCCATCCAGTCCCCCCGCCTGTTGTACGTCTTTCAGCCAAACACCACCATGCCTGGAAATGGATGCTAAATGTCCAGTTGGACTCCTGTTCCGCAGCTCTGGCGGTGGAAGCAGGTGAGGGGAGAAAAGTGAGGAGGGCCTGTCTCCATCCCTGTCACTGTCCCTGTGAGTGTCCTGGGAGCGTCCTGCAACCCCTGGCAAGGAAGGCACAGTTCTCTGAAGTTCTCATTGTGCTTCGTAACAGTCTTGACTTGGCAGTGAAAGAAACATAATTTCATTTTCCTCATAATTTAAAAATCCTGTCTTCATCTTCAGGTATTTTTTTTCTTTTCTTTTTTTTTTAAACAGTGATGACAACAAAACAGAAAGTACCAAAAGTTGATTCAAATTGGCAAGGCTGGGACTACTGTTGGCGCCCTCGACACACAGGCTCCGAGCACTGATTCTCAAATGACCATTAGGAAAATAAATATCCACGTGTCATTTCCCCAGATGAGCTGAAGTTCAGGAACTTATGGGAGCATGAAGAAGACATCGGTTTAAAGTAAACTTGGAGAAACCCACTTCCAGTTTATCTAACACTATTTCCTTTGGCCTTTCTTGGTATTTCATTTTTTGGTCTGAAAGAAAAAAAAAAAAAGGAAGAGAGAAAGACAACTATAAAAAAAACCCTCAAGTTTTCTAATGTCCCTGGAGTGTCTGAGATATCCTAATTATGTCTGGAGTTTGTTTTCATGAATACGGAAAATGTACTCCGTCTACAATCGCAACGCATAAAAAAATTAAGGAAATTATATGTGCGGGGTACTATGAGAATAATTTATTTTTCATGGGCCATTTCTTAAATATTGAGGTCTAATTTATATATAATATAATATGTGGATCTTAATTGTTGAGATGGATGAATTTTGACATTTGTATTCACACCAATAACTACTACAGCAAACAAGATTTCCATTCCTCAGAAAAGACAACCATTCCCTTTTCTTCTCAGTTAGCACCCTCTTCGTCCAACTGACTTGTACTACTAAATAGTAATTTTTCCTGCTTTTGGGGGTTATGTGAAGGGGACCCAAGGAATATATTTTCGGTGTGGTGGTGGTGGTGGTGGTGGTGTGTGTGTGTGTGTGTGTGTGTAAGGAGTTTTTCCCTCAACATAATGTTTTAGGATCTACCGATGCATAATTTTTTTGAGATTCATTCATGTGTTAATGTTCATTTATTTTATTACTGAATAGTATTCCATAGTATGAACACACTAGTTTATTTATCTATTCACCTGTTGATGGGCATATTGATTCCTTTCAAATTTAATCTATTATAAATAAAGCAGTGTATGGCTTGCATCTGGAATGGCCCCCAAAGGCCTATGTGTTAAAGACTCGATCCTCAGTTTTGTCCTCAGATGCTAGAATTCTTGAAGAGGTGGGACTTTGTGGGGCTTTTAGAAAACTGTGGGCATGCCATTAAAGAGGGTTGTGTGACACTAGTCTCTTCCTTTCTCCCTTTGCACATCCCAGCTGTGAAGTGAACAATTTCTTCCAAAACTCACTCCCCAACATAATATGCTGCTTTGTGACAGGCTCAAAAGAACAGGGTCAAAATGTCATAGGCTGAAACCTCTATAATTTTAAGCCCAAATAAACCTTTTTTCTTTATAAGTTGATCATCTCGGGTGTTTGTTGTAACATTGAAAAGCCAACTAACACAAGCAATTATTAATATTCATATATAAATATTCGCATGGACATAGGTCTTAGATTTTCTTTGTAGATATTTGATAATCTAACGACTAAACCATATGTTAGTTGAATATATATATATATATATATATATATATATATATACACACACACACACATATACACATATATATAAAAATATATGTGTATATATATAAATATATGTGTGTGTATGTATGTATATATATATATATATATATATATATATATATATATATATATATAATCTGCCAAACTATTTTCCAAAGTGAATGCATTATTTTACACCACAACCAATAATGTATGAAAATTCTTGTTATTCTACATCCTTGTCAACACTTGGTAGGGTCTATCTTATAGATTTTAGCCATTTCAACAGATACACGTTGGTAGCTCATTTTGGCTTTAATTTTTGTTTTCCTTAAGAAATAATGAAGTTGAAAATCTTTTTATCCTTTGCAACCCGCGGGATCCCAGAGCGGCTTGGCCCGCCCCGCCTGAACCGGTAGTCCTCCGCCATCCGGGCTCCCCCGGGAGGCCCAGCTCTCGCCCTGGGAGAAGCGGCCCCACCCGCCCGGTTCCCAACCACGCGACCGCAGCTACTCGGCGATAAAGGTGCCCCCGCAGCGGGTGCAGGAGTTAAGTCCTGCTGATACCAGCCGCGTTTGCAAGCCGCCGGCACCCAGTGCGGCTTGGCCCGCTCCGCCTGAACCGGCAGTCGGCCTCCACCATCCGGGCTCCCCCGGGAGGCCTAGCTCTCGCTCCGGGAGCAGCCCCCTGCAAGCTAGGCGAACCTTCGACCCATCGGGAGGTTAGGCCCAGCAACCTGCGGAGTGATAGAGGTGCCCCTCGTGCCTGCTGGGTAGGCGGACCTTTGACTGACCAGCAGAGCAGACCTAGGGCCTACCAGCGTGGTAGACGGATCACACCAATTGGAGGAGGATCACAGCCACTACATGCCCTGCAAGGGTGATTATTCAACTATACAAGAGCAATATAAATAAATAGAGGGAAAATTTCAAAACACAACAGTTTCACCAAGCAGAAAGAAACGCCAGCAGTATGAAAAGACAAGGAAAGAAAGGACCACAGGCAATGCAGGTCAACTCAACTTTAGAAGAGGTAATAGGTGCAACAGATGGAATGTCAGATAGAGAGATCAGGATATACATGCTTCAGATGATCTGGAGTCTCAAGGAAGACATGAGACAGCAAAATCAGATAATGAAAGATCACATTGACAAACAAATCCAGGAAGTAAAAGATCAATTTCACAGGGAGATAGAGGAAATAAAAAACAAACAAATAGAAATACTAGAAATGCAGGAAAAAATAAACCAACTTAAAAACTCAATTGAGAATACTACCAGCAGAGTAGATCACTTAGAAGATAGAACATCAGACAATGAAGACAAAGTATTTCAACTGGAAAAGAACATAGACAGCGCAGCAAGTTTGCTAAGAAACCATGAACAGAACATCCAAGAAATATGGGACAATATCAAAAGACCAAATTTAAGAGTCATGGGGATACAGGAAGGCACAGAGCTCCACACCAGAGGAATACACAGCCTATTCAATGAAATAATACGAGAAAACTTCCCAGACTTGAAGAATGAGACAGAATCCCAAATCCTAGAAGCCTACAGGACGCCGAATGTACAAAACCATAAGAGATCCACACCTAGACACATTATAGTGAAGATGTCCAACATACAGAATAAGGAAAGAATTTTAAAAGCTACAAGGGAAAGGAAGCAGATTACATTTAGGGGTAAACCAATCAGGATAACAGCTGATCTCTCAACACAGACTCTGAAAGCTAGAAGATCCTGGAATAACATATTTCAAACACTGAAAGAAAATGGGTTCCAACCAAGAATCGTGTATCCGGCAAAATTAAGCTTCAGGTTAGAAGATGAAATTAAAACCTTCCATGATAAACAAAAGTTAAAAGAATTCGCAGCTAGAAAACCATCTTTTCAAAAAATCCTTGGCAAAACATTGCAGGAAGAGGAAATGGAAAATAACATTGAAAACCAACAATGGGAGGTAGGACAGTAAAGGGGGGAAAGTAGTCAAAGAGGATAACAAATCAGGTTTAGTAACATCAACAAACAAATATGGATAGAAGTACAAACCATATCTCAATAATAACCCTAAATGTCAATGGCTTAAACTCACCAATTAAGAGACACAGGCTAGTAGAATGGATCACAAAACAAGACCCAACAATATGCTGTCTACAGGAGATGCATCTGATAGAAAAAGATATCCATAGACTGAAGGTGAAAGGTTGGGAAAAATCATACCACTCATATGGACAGCGGAAACAAGCAGGTGTGTCCATACTCATATCTAATAAAATAGATTTCAAGCCAAAGCTAATCAAAAGGGATAAAGAATGACACTTCATACTGCTCAAGGGAACCATAAACCAACAAGACATAACAATCATAAATATATATGCCCCAAATAATGGTGCAGCGGTGTTCATCAAGCAAACTCTTCTCAAGTTCAAGAGTCTGATAGACCACCATACAATCATCATGGGAGACTTCAACACACCTCTCTCACCACTGGACAGATCTTCCAAACAAAAGTTAAACAAGGAAACTATAGAACTCAACAACACAATTAATAACCTAGACTTAATTGACATATATAGACTTTACCACCCAACATCAAGTAGTTACACTTTTTTTTCAGCAGCACATGGAACCTTCTCAAAAATAGACCATATATTATGTCACAGGGCAACTCTTAGACAATATAAAGGGGTAGAGATAATACCATGCATCTTATCTGATCATAATGGAATGAAACTGAAAATCAATGATAAAAGAAGAAAGGAAAAATCAAGCATCACTTGGAGAATGAACAACAGGTTGCTGAATGACATATGGGTTATTGAAGACATCAAGGAGGAAATTAAAAAATTCCTAGAGTTAAATGAAAACACGGACACAACATATCGGAATCTATGGGACACATTGAAAGCAGTCCTAAGAGGAAAATTCATTGCTTGGAGTTCATTCCTCAAAAAAAGAAAAAACCAACAAATAAATGATCTCATACTTCATCTCAAAATCCTAGAAAAAGAGGAGCAAAACAACAGCAAAAGAAGTAGAAGGCAAGAAATAATCAAAATCAGAGCTGAAATTAATGAAATTGAAACAAAAGAAACAATTGAAAAAATTGACAAAACTAAAAGCTGGTTCTTTGAAAAAATAAATAAAATTGACAGACCCTTAGCCATGCTAACGAAGAGAAGAAGAGAGAGAACCCAGATTACTAGCATACGGGATGAAAAAGGCAATATCACAACAGACACTTCAGAAATACAGAAGATAATCAGAGACTATTTTGAAGCCTTATACTCCAATAAAATAGAAGATAGTGAAGGCATAGATAAATTCCTTAAGTCTTACGATCTGCCCAGATTGAACCAGGAGGATATAGACAACCTAAACAGACCAATAACAATAGAAGAAATAGAAGAAACCATCAAAAGACTACCAACTAAGAAAAGCCCAGGACCGGATGGGTATACAGCAGAGTTTTACAAAACCTTTAAAGAGGAACTAACACCAATACTTTTCAAGCTATTTCAGGAAATAGAAAAAGAGGGAGAACTTCCAAATTCATTCTACGAGGCCAACATCACCCTGATTCCGAAACCAGACAAAGACACTTCAAAGAAAGAAAACTACAGACCAATATCTCTAATGAACCTTGACGCAAAAATCCTCAATAAAATTCTGGCGAACCGGATTCAAATACATATCAAAAAAATTATACACCATGATCAAGTAGGATTCATCCATGGGATGCAAGGCTGGTTCAATATACGGAAATCAATAAATGTTATCCACCACATCAATAGACTAAAAAATAAGAACCATATGATAGTCTCGATAGACGCAGAAAAAGCATTCGACAAAGTACAGCATCCCTTTATGTTCAAAACTCTAGAAAAATTAGGGATAACAGGATAATACCTCAACATTGTAAAAGCAATATATGATAAGCCACAGGCCAGCATCATTCTGAATGGAGAAAAATTGAAGGCATTCCCTCTAAGATCTGGTACAAGACAGGGATGCCCTCTCTCACCACTTCTGTTCAACATAGTCCTCGAAACACTGGCCAGAGCAATTAGACAGACGAAAGAAATTAAAGGGATAAAAATTGGAAAAGAAGAACTTAAATTATCACTATTTGCAGATGATATGATTCTATACCTAGCAGACCCAAAAGGGTCTACAGAGAAGCTATTAGAGCTAATAAATGAATTCAGCAAAGTGGCAGGATATAAGATCAACACGCATAAATCAAAGGCATTCCTGTATATCAGCGACAAATCCTCTGAAACGGAAATGAGGACAACTACTCCATTCACAATATCCCCCAAAAAAATAAAATACTTGGGAATCAACCTAACAAAAGAGGTGAAAGATTTATACAATGAAAATTACAAAACCCTAAAGAAAGACATAGAAGAAGAGCTTAGAAGATGGAAAAATATACCCTGCTCATGGATAGGCAGATCCAACATCATCAAAATGGCGATATTACCAAAAGTTCTCTATAAGTTCAATGCAATGCCAATCAAAATCCCAGCTGCATTTCTTGTAGAAATAGATAAAAGAATCATGAAATTCATATGGAATAATAAAAGACCCAGAATAGCAAAAACAATACTAAGCAGGAAGTGTGAATCAGGCGGTATAGCGATACCAGACTTCAAACTATACTACAGAGCAATAGTAACGAAAACAGCATGGTACTGGTACCAAAACAGGCGGGTGGACCAATGGTACAGAATAGAGGACACAGTAACCAATCCACAAAACTACAACTATCTTATATATGATAAAGGGGCTAAAAGCATGCAATGGAGGAAGGATAGCATCTTCAACAAATGGTGCTGGGAAAACTGGAAATCCATTTGCATCAAAATGAATCTGAATCCCTATCTCTCGCCTTGCACAAAAGTTAACTCAAAATGGATCAAGGAGCTTGATATTAAATCAGAGACACGGCATCTGATAGAAGAAAAAGTTGGTTATGATCTACATACTGTGGGAGCAGGCTCCAAATTCCTCAATAGGACACCCATAGCGCAAGAGTTAACAACTAGAATCAACAAATGGGACTTACTCAAACTAAAAAGTTTTTTCTCAGCAAAAGAAACAATAAGAGAGATAAACAGGGAGCCTACATCCTGGGAACAAATCTTTACTCCACACACTTCAGATAGAGCCCTAATAACCAGAATATATAAAGAACTCAAAAAATTAGACAATAAGACAACAAGTAACCCAATCAATAAATGGGCAAAGGACCTGAACAGACACTTCTCAGAAGAGGACATACAATCAATCAATAAGTACATGAAAAAATGCTCACCATCGCTAGCAGTCAGAGAAATGCAAATCAAAACTACCCTAAGATACCATCTCACTCCAGTAAGATTGGCAGCCATTAGGAAGTCAAACAACAATAAGTGCTGGAGAGGATGTGGGGAAAAGGGCACTCTTGTCCATTGCTGGTGGGACTGCAAATTGGTGCAGCCAATTTGGAAAGCAGTATGGAGATTTCTTGGAAAGCTGGGAATGGAACCACCATTTGACCCAGCTATTCCCCTTCTCGGTCTATTCCCTAAAGACCTAATAAGAGCATGCTACAGGGACACTGCTACATCGATGTTCATAGCAGCACAATTCACGATAGCAAGATTGTGGAATCAGCCTAGATGCCCTTCAATAGATGAATGGATTAAAAAAATGTGGCATTTATACACAATGGAGTGTTACTCTGCATTTAAAAATGACAAAATCATAGAATTTGGAGGGAAATGGATGGCATTAGAGCAGATTATGCTAAGTGAAGCTAGTCAATCTTTAAAAAACAAATACCAAATGACTCCTCTGATATAAGGGGAGGAAACAAGGACAGGGTAGGGACGAAGAGCTTGAGACAAAGATTGTCATTAACAGGGTTGAGAGGTGGGAGGGAAAGGAAACGAGAAGGGGAATCGCATGGAAATGGAAGGCGATCCTCAGGGTTATACAAAATGACATATAAGAGGAAAGGAGGGGTAAGACAAGATAATTCAAATGGAAGAAGTGATTTACAGTAGAAGGGGTAGAGAGAGAAAAGGGGAGGGGAGGGGAGGGGAGGGGAGGGGGATAGTAGAGAATAATACAGACAGCAGAATACATCAGACACTAGAAAGGCAATATGTCAATCAATGGAAGGGTAACTGATGTGATACAGCAATCTGTATACGGGATAAAATTGGGAGTTCATAACTCATTTGAATCAAACTGTGAAATATGATGTATGAGGAACTATGTAATGTTTTGAACGACCAACAATAAAAAAAAAAAAAAACCAAAAAAAAAAAGAGAAAAAAAAATCTTTTTATATGCTTATTTTTAAAGCATTAGTTCAAATCTTTAACCCATTTTTGTAACTGGACTGTTCATTTTATTATTATTGACTTTTAAGTGTTCTCTTGATAAAAGGTTTTTTTTGGGATACATAATTTCAACTTTATTTCCAATCTGTTAATTTGTCTTTTAATTCTCTATTTGTGTGTGTGTGTGTGTAGGGGGTGGTGGTGGTGGGGGACCCGTTGTTATTGAAGAGCAGAAGTTTGAATTTTTTTGTCTGATTTATCAATTCATCCCCTTTTGGATTGGGCTTTTGCCTTTTATCTGACATCTTTGCTGAATCCAAGGTCACATGTATTAGGCCACTTGAGGTTTTACCAGACTCTCTAATATTCTATTCATTTTTCAAACTTCTCTTTTCTCTGTGCTCTATTTTGGAAGATTTCTATTTTGATATCTTCCAAGTTCATCCATCTTTTCTTCTGTAATTTCTTACCTGCTGCTAATTTCATCTAGTGTGTTTTGAACTCCACACATCGTGGTCTCCTGTTCAGAAGTTTGGGTTCTTCTCACAGGCCTCTAGGTAAACATTTGTACGTATGAAATACTTCAGCAACAAACATCTTTGTCTTGTCATCTGATGTCTGTGACAGTGATGGGCTGGTTTTGATTGCTAATCCATCTCTTCTCCTTTTTTCCATGCCTGATAATGAGATCCAATCATTGTGATTTGACCTTCTGAATGCTGGTTATTTCTGTTTTCCTATAAACATTCCCGTGCTTTGTCCTGGGATGCAGTTAATTAGAAAGAGACACTGGGTTTGCTTTTTAAGATTTGTTTTTTTTTTTTAGGTGAAACTGGAATAATGCTAAATCAAGGCCTAGTGACACTATATACAAATGGTCTCACCTCAGTGAGACCATTTGTATACTCCATCTAATGCCCCAGAAATCATGAGGTTTTTCAGTGTGACTGGTGGCAAAAGGCACTATTGCCTGCTGTGTGTAGTGTGAAGAACTGGTCACATATTCTCATCCTCTATGGCAGTTCCTTTTCCTGCTTGTGTAGTATTCTCACATGCATGTGCTTATCAGTACTCAACCCATATTTGAAAGGGACCCTCTAAGGAGCTCCAGAGATGCTCCCGTGTGCATGTCTCTTCTTTTCCAGTTCTCAGATCAGAGGATGCTAGTGCGCTGGCTCTTCTTCCTCAACTCCTTAAGTCCACTAGGCCCCTCTAGGGGCTATGTGGGTTTCCCTGCCCTGTGCTGCAACCCAAAGGCAATAATCTTGGTGTGATTGTGGAATTCACCTCATCTGTTACCCTTAGGGTCATGGGCCTTTAGTGCATTTATACAGTTAAAAAAACCATTCGCTCATATATTTTGTTAAAAATATTGTCTTAGTTGGAAAGGTAAAACTAGTCCCTATTATTCCATCTTGGCCTGAAGTAGAAGTTCTGTTTCACTCATTTAACTTTTGCTTAATATATTTTTAAATTCCCTGTAAGGTATCTGCATACTTATGATTGTCATGAATAGTTAGCCAATTAATTATTTTATAATTATAAAATGTCTATTTTTATTCCAAGTAATATTGCTTGCTTATTCAAATCCCATTTTTAATATTTTAGAACAGTAATATCAGATTTCCTATGTTTAGTGTTTTTTAAAAATTCTTTATTTTGTAGATGTAGATGGACAACATGTCTTTATTTTATTTGTTTATTTTTTTGTGGTGCTAAGAATGAAATCCAGTGCCTCACACATGCTAGGCAAGCGTGCTCTGCTACTGAGCCACAACCCCAGCTTCTAGTTTTTTTTTTTAATATCTTTTCTACCCTTTTAATTTTATCTTGTCTTTTTTTGTGAATTTTCTTGTGAAGAACATAAAATGAATCTTGCTTTTTTTCCCTTCAAATCTGAGATTCTTCATCTTTTAACTAGAGTGCTTAGTATTTTTCCATTTAACATGTTTATTAATAAGGTTGTGTTTAATCTCCAACCTTGTTTTTAAATTTTATTTAGATCTATTTCATCTTTCTTATTCTTTCTCTCCATTCCTGTATCATTTTGAATGGATCATAATGATAGAGTTATTGTCTTGCTAATTGTTCTGAATGATATAGTAGGTATCTTTATGCTATCATAGTTTACTACGGTAAAATTAACAATCTAGCTTCAGTAGTGCATGCCTATAATCCCAACAACTCAGAAGACTGGGACAGAAGGATTGCAAGTTCCAGGCCAGACTCAGAAACTTAACAAGACCCTGTCTCAAAAACAAACAAACAAACAAACAAAAAAAAAAACGTAAAAGGGACTGGAGATAGAGCTCAAGAGCAATGCACCCATTGGGTTTAATCCCCAATACCCCCCTAAAAATACAATAAATAAATAAAATTAACAGTGTAAGAACTTTAACAACATTTCAATTATCTTCTCCCATAGTTTGTATTACTATTATTGCTTTATATTTTGCCTAAGTATATATGATATATTGTGTAATGCATAAATATTATTTTTATAAAGAGTGAATAGTAGGAAGACTAGTAAGTGGTCTTTTAAATTAAAAACCATGTACCCAATTAAAATAATAGTAAATATTGCTAGTTTGTATTGTTGTTTGTCTTAATCTGTTCTCTATTGTGATAACAAAATACTTGGATATTTTAGAAGAAAAAGGAAGTTTGTTTAGATCCCAGTTTTGGAGGCGGAAAGCCAAAGATTGAGTGGCTCCATTGGTCATGCTTCTGATAAGGACCCCCTTGGCTATATCACAATGTTCTAGAGGAATGGAAAGTAAAGCGACTCACTTTCTTCCGACCTGCCCTGAAGGGAATTTACCAAGGTCCCAGGAGGACTGCATGAGTCTTTTCTGAGGGCAGGACCCCTACCACCTCCTCCCCCTGCATGAGGCCCCGACTCTCGGGGACTCCACCACCTCTACACCACAACACTGGAGGCCAAGCCCAGGAACCTTTGAGGGACGCTCAAACTGTATCCAAACCATAGTAGATTCATTCCTTCCCGTTTTCTTCATTCCTCTGGCGAATCTGAGTTCTATCTGGAATTATTTACCTTCAGATTAAGGAATTTCTTCTGTCATTTCTTGTCATGTGCACAAGCAGGAGATGAACTCTCTTTTTATCTGCTTGAAAACATTTTTGCTTCGTTTTAAAAGAATGTTTTGGGGAGGAGCAGGATGGAGGAAAAAGGAAATACTTGGGACTGAAACGAATCCGATTGCATTCCATGAATGTGATTATATCAAAATGAACCCTGTATCATGTATAATTCCTTAATAAAAATATTTTAAAAAGAAAAAAAGGATATTTTCACTGGATGTAGAGTTTTAGGTTTACCATCATTTTTTTCCCCTGCATTCTATAAATGTCACTCCATTGTCATTTGTGTCCAGTGGTTTCTGATGAGAAGTCAGTTATTCTTCATATTATTGTTTTCCTGTATTTAATGTGTCTTTTTCTTTTTTTTTTTTTCTAAGACTCATTTTCACCTTTGGTTTTCAGCAGGTTAACTATGATGTGCTCAGGTGTGGTCTTCTCAGTGTTTACTCGTGGTTCATGGAACATTTTGGATTCTGGATTGTTTTTTGTTGGGTTTGAAAAGATCCCAGCCATTATGTCTTAAAATATGTTTTCTGTTTAATGTCTCTCTTGCCCCCTTCTGGGACTCTAAAACTCTAGCAAATGTTTGATAACTTAACCTTGCCCCATGAATCTCCAGCGCTTTCTTCTCACCCTTCCCCTACTTCTTTTTCTCCCTTGCCACGTTCTCTACCCTTCTCTTCCTCCTCTCTTTATCCCCTACAGTCTCTTCTTCCTCTCCATCCTCTTTTTCCTTCTCCTTTTGCTCCTGTTCCTCCCTCTCTTTCCATTTCCTTGTGCTCAGCTTAGATACTTTCTAATGATTTCGATTTTGTCGACTCTTTCCTCGGGTGAGTCCAGTTTTGGGTTCAGCAAACTGGATCAATTCTTCTTTTTTTCTTATATCTTTTACATTTGTACCATTTTCACTCAATTGCTTTTCTTCTTTCAGTCTGTATGCATTTGCTTAAGTTCCCCAGCCAGCCCTGCATGTGCCTTTCCTTTTCCACTAAACCCTTCAGAATTTTTATTGTAGTTATTTTAGAGTTTGAGAATCATGACATCTGGGCCATCTCTCAGTTGCTAGTTCTTCTCTTCATCATGAGTCTTGTTTTATTGATGCTTCAAATGCTTCATGCTTTTTTTTTTATGCTTAACATTTTGTAGACAATAACAGTGTGAAGTAAATATTGGTAGTCTTTTCTGGTAAAGGTTATGCCCCTTCCTGTGTAAATTGATAAATTTAGGGAGTCTGAGTCGGCCTGATCCACTGATGAACTTGAGCTGGGCTTGACTATAGTTTTAGTTTGATTTAACTTAGGGTCCACTTGAAATATTTTAAACTCAGCATCAGAATTTTCTCTTTTGCAGGATTGTGTCCAGTTCCGGCAAAATTCCTCTTTATACTGGGTAGTAAAGATGCCAGATTTGAAAGTTGCTCCCAGATAGCTCTTTCCTCAGAAATGTCAGAGAGGTTTCTCTTAGCCCTTTTTCCTTGTCCAAAGCCTGTGAGACTCTGAGTTGTTAATGACAGGGAACCGTGGGACAAGCTTGTGGCTACACACTTGCTCTGGGTCTGAGGACCCTAGGGATTGAGTCTAATCTGCCTTGCTGAACCGTGTCCAGTCAGAGGCAGGTGGAAGTTCCACTGGTTTCCCTTTATCAGCATGAACCGTGGGCTGCTTTACGGCCTGTCTGTGAGAAACCGGAATTCTATTTCCCGTAAAATGCAGATCACTTTCTGAAATGTAGTTCTCTTTGCATCCTTAGATCACTTTTGGGTTCAGGATACCGTGATTTTGTAAATGATCTAACTTGGTTATTGGCATAAGAATGAGAGTCTCTTGTAACTTTTTAGGTTCTAACTTGTATACGAAACTCTTTTCTGTGCAAAATTTCTTGACTGGACTGCTTCTTAAGACTACAACTTTGAATAAGTTTAAAGTGATAAGTCCCATGCTTACCAATATAGTGTCTCTTTTTAATCTTCTGTATTTCATGTGGAATTTTTACTTGAAGCTGTCTTAGTTTTTAAAAAAATCAATTATATATATATATATATATAATTTTATAAAAAATTAACAACCTGATAACTTTATATTATTTTGCTAGTGTGGTTAAGGTTGAAGAAGAATGGAGTAACACATGGCTTATATAGTCATGTACCAAATCCTTCCTGGAAATTGAAGAGAAGGTATTTCCCCCACTCTTTAGTATAAGAAAAACTTCAGTGAAAGCTATACTAATTGAACATTACTAAAAACTATGGAAGATTAAGAAAGTTCCTCACTGTGCTGTGGAGATATTTTATAAATCCTTGTTCTTAAATTCCACTTTGTGATAAAATTAATATTTCCACTTAGGATTCTAGTAGGTGGGATTTGTAAATTGAACCCATCTGCAATGGTATTCCAATGCACCACTACTTGAGGCAAAGACAAACTATCATTTAAAAGAGTAGAAATCCTTTCCATGGCAAGCGAGCTTCTGTCTGCTCTACGGAGTGCAGAGGTGAAGGAGTCACAGCATCAGGAAGGGAGTCAATGAGTGCTTGAAGGTCCTCAGTAAGAAGGCAGCGAGCCCAGACCTGACTGTCGAAAGTTCTCTCAAGTCGGCCTTCAATCCATACGATGCTTTCTCTTCCATGAGAACCCATGAACATAAAGAAGAAAAAGATACAAGAATAAAATTGAAACCCTGACATTATTTGGCGGAAACTTTTGTAAAAGTCTGTTGGATTGGATTTTTGGTGATGGCAGAGATTGAGCTGTGGCTCTGAGTTTTTATTTCCCTCTTGGTAAGAGCACTGTGTCTGCCTGCCCGCTGTCTGAAGAGTGACTGTGCCTTTCTGTGGCCCCTCTGACTCAGGCTTCCTCACTGACTGGGTTCAGCCAACGCCATGTGAGTGAAGCGCCTGCAGATGCCTGAGTGGAGCCTGCAGGAGCCGAGAAGGAGTCTGTCGTTGCTCTTGACCTTTGCCTGAGATGAGAGCAGTGCTTTTTTCTGTGCATTTTGCTTTCTGAGTCGTTATTTAGAACTGAAACCCGGACATTTTGTTTGAAAACAATTGGAATATTTGGAAACTAGGGTTGGTGTCCTTTTTAAAACAGGATTGTAATAGATGTGTGGAAACTGAGAGAGGGTTGGCAATTAATGGGTGAAAGGAAGCTACTGCATTATTTAGGGAAAATTTTAAGATGTTCGAATCAAGAGACTCCCTAAGTAGAATGCCCTGAATAAGAGAGGAGTTTTTGATTCCTCATGGGACCACCCATTTGGCCTGGGCTGGTGGAGAACCTGCTCCTACCCATTTTACTGTTTTACCTCTGTGTCATTCATTGTCCACTTTTGTGTGATTAAAGTTGGAAGTTGATTGATCCATCTTTAAACACATGGTAGAGGAAGGAAGAGGAGGTCTGAGACCAGGCATTTCTCCTATAAGTAACTCCTAAGTTGTGCACAGATGATTTTCACTCACGTTCCATTGCAAGAGAAGCAAAGATGCCATTGATCTCCAGCAGGTGGTGTGGGATTCCAGCCTCCCTCGGGGGAGGCAGTTGAAGAGGAAGAAGGGAGTTGATAAGGGGACAGCTCAAATCCTCCCCTTGGCTCGAAGCTGGAACCCCGGCCACTCGGCCTCCACTCTTTGCATTTCTCAGAGTTCTTGGGTTGAAGGAGATTCTGGAAGCCATTCCTCTCTGGCCGCCGAGAGAGGTGAATATCTATCTTCATTTTTAGATTTCGAGAAAAGAGAATTCAGAGCTCTTCTTGGTGTCTCCTTTGGTATCCTGAGTCGCTAGTTAATCATGACATTCTGGATCATGCCTGGCTCCATCGGACACCTGGCTGAAAACAATATTGAACGAATGTCTGGCCTACTTATGCAGCTTTTAGGACTCTTAATTAGAAAATATTCAGCAAAAGTTTGTTAAATACAGAATGGATGGCGGATTAAGTAAACTCTCAGTTATTAAGTAGCAACTAATTTCCCACTGAGAACGGAAAACTGAGTGTATGGATTTAGTTCTTCTGCCTCCAGAGACAGGATAAAAATCATAGTAACAAAATAAAAGTCGAGTATGATCCTGGATAAGAGGTATCTGGGAGAAAACTTAGCCAAAAGAAGGTATTTCAAAAAAAAAAAAATTCTTGGATAATGAAACACAGAACCTAGAATAGCAGAATTGCCGTTCTTTGACCACTCTTGAAGAAGGAGACAACAAATAAGGAATTTCGGTCTTAGAGACTGCAGGGATGAGAAGGGGTGGAAATTGGAGTGGCTAATTGAAAGCCTGTTCATCGATAAAGCAGTTCTACCCAAACACTTTTCGTTATCTATTCCCCAACAGAAAAAGAACTCAGTTGTTATTTTTCAGCTATTTAACCAACTCCCTCAAAACTGAAGTTTTTATTAAAGAAATTGATCAAATTTATAGTAGGTGCTATGGGGGGAGATCGATGCCCTAGAGCAAGGCTTCCACACCTCCTCATCTGGGTCATCAGTACTGAGGCTACCTGTCAGAGACCAAGAAGCTAGAAGACAAAGAGCCCCATAATATGTATGGAAAATGGCATCAGAAGAACTAAATTGTTTTTTAAAGATGGCTGTTTCTTGTGGATGAAGTAAAGCTAGAGAAGGTAAGAGAAGTATTTTCTTTTTTTATGGACTGAATTGTGTCACTACAAAATTCCTGCATTGAAATCTTAATCTACAACGTGACTATATCTGCAATAATGTTTTTAGGAGGTAATTTACTTCAAAAAACCATAGCAAAACAACAACAACAAAAGAAATAAATGTGATCTTTAAGATGGTATACAATAGACAAATTTACTCTCCCTTTTATAGTTGAAGAAAAATCCTGTATTGTTCCTTTGTCTTTTGCTATAACAAAATACCTGAAGAAATGTTGCTTATAAAGAAAAGAGGTTAACTTGATTCACAGATTGGAAAGTTCAATCCATCTATTCCATTTGTTTGACCTCGGGTAAGGTCCCATTGGCTGAATCACATCATGGTAGAAGTAGAAAGGAAAATAGCCTCATACAGAAGGGTGTGGTCTGACTTCTTAACAGCCTTCTTTTGTGAGAACTAACTTACTACATAATACTAGCATTAATCCCTTCCCAAAGTGATGTCCCCAATGATTTAATCATCTTCTCATCTTCCCCCACCTTTGAAGTTTCTGCCACTTTCAACGTTACCATACTGGGGACCAAGCTGTCAGCACATAACCTTTTGCAAGACACTGGGATGATATCTGAGCCACAGTAAGTCCTGAAAAGCAAATGTGTTCGAGGATCACCTCTTTTGAAATACAGCTGTATTAGAAACGATGATGTTCAGATTCCAAGTCCAGGACTTCCAGTGTTTTCGGTACATTTTGTCATGCACTTAGTGTTTAAACATATTCACTGATTCGAATATTTTGAATCAAAAATTCATGCTGCTTTCTGATTTAAAATTTGCTAGTTATATATAATGACTCTAGCATTTTACTTATTTACTTTTATGGGTGCATAATAATTATACAGAGTAGCTAGTTTCACTGTGGCCTATTTGTACAGGCGCATCAGAATATTTTGATGGTATAAATGGAAGTGCTCACCCACATATGAATTGCTTATGAAGGGAAAACAATATGAGATGTCTATGACATAATAATTTCAAAGAATTTTTTAAAAACTTAGCACTTTTCATTTTTAAATGTTTGAGAAATTATATTGTTTAGTGAAAAATTATGGAAAGATGGGTACTTTGGGTCTCCTATATATTATCGTGGGACATTGGCAAACATTTGCACCTTCCTGCAGCTCAGTCCTTTCATCTGTAACATTTGGATAAGGCCACCCTATGAAGGTGCTGTGATTGCCAAAGGAAATACACATTATTGAATATAAACACATTTTATATAACTGTAAAGCATGAGACAGAAGAATCTACTGACATAAGTATGTAGATGCTTATCGTTTTATTGACCATGTTCCAACTCTTGGCTCTGGGATCCTGGTTGCCTTTGGTTTGTGTCATGCGGGCTCTTTCCAATTGTGCCATGTACTGTCCTACTTTTGATGGGAATTTTTGGCAGAGAAAATATTTGAAAAGCTAGAAATGACTAAAGAAGAGTATGTTTTTTTCCTTTGTGGTAAGGATTTATTTTTGATGAGATACCTCCTGCTTATTGGCTTTTTGAAAGCTGACCTTAACTATCTCCCTGCTCTGCCAAGTCATCGTTTTACATATCCATTTATTACCCTCCGAATATATTAAGGAGGCCTTGGGAAAACGGATTGGGATTTCACAAATATTTTAATAATGCAGCCCTGCTGGTATTTCCCTAATCGATCTCACACCTTATTTTGCCAACAATTTAGTTCAATAGAGATTCTTTGTAAAGGAATTAAAATGGATTAAATCTTCCATCAATGTGGGTTTTTAAAATTTTTTTTTTTATTTTGTAGTGTCAGTGGGAAGGAATCTTTTTCTTATTCTACATTGCACAAAACCTCTTCAGAGCAAATCAAGTTATTGTAAGTTTTATCTGAAAACATCAAGTAAATAACACTTTGTGTCTAAATGAATGTTAGTCACTATTAATTCTTTGTTCTGGATAACAGCTGTCCAACTCATCATCTCCAATTGTCATATAAAATGTTCACATTTTTTCTCTCTTGAAACAGGAAGAAGGAGCTGCTGACATGATGGGAAATAGCCGACATCCCACGCCATTCTGACTCTGCAGATCCACCAACCTAAGGAGGTTGCATGATTCATTCCCCCTTTACACACCGGTTTGTTTGAGTGCACAGCAGACTGCTCTTTGGTGAAGAACAAGGACTCCACGAGCCAGAATGAATGACCTTGGGGAAATAACAAAGCCCCCTAAGCTTTAATTGCCTTGTGATATTTGGGTAATTATAGCCTATGCTACTCTCACAGGGTAGTTGTGAACAAAGAAGGAATAGTAGGGTTGGGAGCACCTCGTCTTTTGACTGACTCATGGTGAGCAATCAGGAAATGGTGGATATTACTGGTAGAGAGGTCTTGTGCTTAAGAGAACTTCCAGAAATATACGAACATAAAATGAGAATGAGAGCTAGCCAGAAGGATGGCTAACCTTACATGTGGGTCAATCTTTCATAAGAAAATATTAACTGAAATGCTCAATATCTTTCTTTATATGAACCGATACTAAATTTTATCTCCTAAGCATTTGAACTCAGTATGTAGGTGGGCAACACTGACAAAGTAACAGAAATGAAGCCCTTCCACTCCAGGAGATCATGACCTAGGAGCAGAGATGGGTCAAAAATAAATGGCAAAAGGTTTAAGGTCATAAAATGAATACTTGCAATTTAAAAATTCATGCTGATGCTGAATTTGCATATTGAACAATTGCTGTATTGCTAGGGTATGACAAAAATTCAGAAAGTCAAAGTCGTCAAGCATGTAATGCAAATGTGAGCTTGATTTTAGTTTCAAATTGAATAATCAGAATGAATCAGGATTGATGCTTCAACGCATCTTAAAATTTTCTATTTGAGGAAACTCTTGTATTCTTCTTTTTTGGGGAGTGGGTGGGTGGGTGGGTGGGGAACAAGACAGAAACCTGCCGCATGTATTAAATCTCATTGCCTTACAAGGTTTGGGGAAGTGAGGCCAGAAAACATCTACTGGATATTCTACTAAATGTTGTTTATGTGAGCCAACAGAAAGAATGAGTTTGCATATCCATATCAAATGCCCACACTCTCATCTCCTCAATTCTTTATATAGCTGTCATGAAACAAATATATTCCTAATTGGCTTTGCCAGCAGTAAGGGGTAAGCTATCTGATTTTTTTTTTCCCCATCTTCATTGGCTGCAATCCCCATTCCTGATTTGATACAGAAAATTTAGCTTCCTCTAAAAACGGATCCATGTTAAAATGAATCCATGTACAGATGTATTTTTGCACCTCATCTCCAAAAAACAATGACACATTGAATGCCTCTGGCGTTATGGAAACTTGTAATTTGGGACCCGTGACTGGCATTTCCTTCAGGGGGCAAGTGGCTCATGTGACTGAGGATAGGATGCCATTCTGCCTGGTGTTACATTATGCACTGTCAGAGACCTTGCCACTGATGTATTATTGTTGCTTGTGTGCTTGACACCACCTAAGGTCTATGTGCCACAGACTCAGTTCCCAACATTGTTTTTACTAAAAAGAAATGACTCAGAATTATTAGCACATGCCACAGAAGAGTTGTCATCATCATTATTAAATTTCGTTTCCGATATTTTAGAGCACTTCACTTAATTTTTTTCCCTTTAGTTCTTGTGTTCTCTCAGCCTTCCCTATAGAAATCCGACTTAGATGGTACAACAAGATTGCTGGGAACATGTGCTACAATTTCTATTATTCTGTGTGTGATAAAATTAAATATTGCTTTCTCTGTAAAACATAGATAATAGGTAGTTAAATTGGACATTTGGAAATCTTATGAGTTTTCACCCAAGTGATGAATAATGTTACAAGTTAATTTTTAAAATTCTGTTTATGTCATCTTGTTTTTGGAGTTTCTGGCCTCTGTGTTTATTTACAGAAATGTGCATGCAGTAGGAAGGAGGGAAGCAGGAGGCCTACTCTTTAGAAGCACAAGCTTCCAGAGCTCAGAGCTCTGCCTTCACAATTGGTTCCTTTACTAGGTTGCGTTGTAGCCAACATTTTCCATTTTTTCTTAGCCTGTTCTTTGAAGAGTAGATTTATCTATTAGTTCCTTGGTTCCAAGGGATACATGGTTGAAAGCAAGCTTTCTTAGGCAAAAGGAGCCATTTATTGTCTCATGCCATGCGTGTGGAGGGCTGGCTTCAGGTGAGGCTTGAGTTAGATGCTCAGAAAAAGGCTTCAGGATATCAGGATTTTCTTCTTCTTTTCAGTCTCTGGGCTCAGGTCCCATGTGGATTCATTTTCATGCATGTTGCTCCTCTGCTGTTAAAATGATTGCCCCAACTCTACGCTTTATGGTTTCAAGTTCAACTAAAAAGATCAAGAGTCTTTTGCAGAATTCCCAGCCAGACAAAGTCCACATTTTCTGTTGGGTTTTGATTGATTCTTCTGCAATTCTCTGCACCAACTACCATCTCCAAGCTAGTGGCTAGTACTTGCTGTCTTTCCCACTTTGAGTGAAAGCAACACCCCGCTGGATACTCTGGGGTTAAGAGTGATCAGCAGGCAAATATCCCCAAATAAAATTTCAGAGCTGATATTGGAAAAAGGGGAAGTGAACACAGAGCTCAAAAACTAGAGAACACAAAAATGTCCATCACCCTAAGGAACACTGGTATTCTTGACAGTGATGATTTAGGCTCTGTTACAAATGGTTGTCCTGAAGGATAGCTAAGTGTGGGACCTAGTTGGAGGTACAGACATTTGCAATTCATGCACCTAATATTCCCAGAGTCCAGTTTACCACCTACACTACTACCACCACTCTCCGTAGGATTTGATTCTGGACCAAAATGGCTCTTTCAGTTCAGAATTCACCCTGCTTCACCTGCTACCTGCAACGTCATCTTTCCTTTCTTCTCTCTTCCTTCATCTCTCCTTATTTCTTTCTCATTATGTTCGGAGAGGGATGCTCTTTTGGACCACTTCATTATCACATTTAGTGCTCAGGTAACTGATATTGCGGTTCCTAGCAGACTAGTGAAAATTTAATATACCACCTTCCAGGTGAGCCCGCTTTCAAAATTTTATCTTTAATTGTGGAAAGAATTGGCAATCCTATTTCAACATGAGCAAGAACTTTGAGGGTGCTATTGGGTGTAGCATGGAGGCCTCTTTCTAGAGTTAGTAAAAGTCTTTTTATCAAATAAACTACAAGTTTAAGTGCAAAGGCAGCTCTAGTGGCTAAAAAGAGGGTCTCAGTTGAGTGAGGTTGAATAGAGATCACATTTAAGATCTCTAGTTTATTGTAATGTATCTATTACATTTGCAATCTCTAGTTTATTGCAATAAACTAGAGTAATATTGCATCCTCTAGTTTTTCTGCCCAAAACAAAACAAAACAAAACAAAAAAACCACCACCACCACCACCAACAACAACAACAAAAAACCTAACTGATTGGAGTTTTATTTGGAGCCAGGAAAGAATCAGCCTTATCAAGAAATGTTCTAGAGCAGCATCTCATAAATTCTGATGTATATGTAAATCACCTGGAACCTTGTTAAAAATGTAGATTTTGTTTGTGAGATATGATTCTGTGTTTCTCATAGAAATGTAGCAGATGATACTTTAGCAAGCAATGTAGAAGCTGCTGGTCCTCAGACCACACTTTGAGCAGCACATCTCTAGAATTGTTTTGTTTGATATAGTGACACATGGCTATTTAAATTAAGTAAAAACTTAAGATTCAGTTCTTAAGGTCAGACAAGGTAATGCATACCTGTAATCCCAGCATGCAGGAGGCTATATTACAAATTTGAGGGCATTTTTGGGAAAATTAGCAAGACCCTGTCTCAAAAAGGACATCCTAAGGGCTGGAGTTATATCTCAATGGTTGAGCACCCCTGAGTTCAATTCCCAGCTCTGGAAAAAGAATCCCTGAATTTTTTTAGTCTCACTAGCCATATTTCAAGTTCTTATAGAACATTTACAAGATTTCATAAACATCTCTTGGATAACTCTGTTCTAGAAGACAGACAGCCTAGCTCTAGATTAAGTATAATCCTATGAATACAACATAGCTATTTCTGGAAATTTCAGGGTCATACCATTTGCTAGAGAAGTGGTCTGTGTTTTCAGAAAGTGCACAATCATTTACTAAATCATGGTGGCCCTAATCTCCATCATGTGGGATTAGGCCCCAACTTCCTTAATAAGACTCCTATAACACAAAGAATTAAAATCAAGAATCAATAAATGGGATGGAATCAAACTAAAAAGTTTCTTCTCAGCAGAAGAAATAATCTGTGAGGTTAACAGAGAGCCTACATCCTGGGAGCAAATTTTTACCCCTCACACATGAGATAGAGCACTAATCTCTAGGGTATATAAAGAACTCAAAAAGCTAAGCACCAAAACAAACCAAACAAACAAACAAACAAAAAACACAAATAACCCAATCAACAAATTGGCCAAGGACTTGAACAGACACTTCTCAGGAGGATGATATACAATCAATCAACAAACATATGAAAAAATGCTCATCATCTGTAGCAATCAGAGAAATGCAAGTCAAAACTACTCTAAGATATCATCTCACTCCAGTCAGAATGACAGCTATTATGAAGACAATAAGTGTTGGCAAGGATGTGGGGAAAAAGGTACACTCATACACTGCTGGTGGGACTGCAAATTGATGCAGCTAATATGGAAAGCAGTATGGAGATTCCTTGGAAAATTGGGAATGGAGCCACCATTTGACCTAGGTATCCTCTCTTTGGACTATACCCAAAGGACTTAGGGACACAGCCACATCAATGTTTATAGCAGCACAATTCACAATAGCTAAACTGTGGAGCCAGCCTAGATGCCCTTCAGTGGAAGAATGGATTAAAAAAATGTGGCATATATACACATTGGAATTTTACTTAGCAACAAAAGAGAATAAAATCATGGCATTTGCAAGTAAATGGATACAGTTGGAGCAGATAATGCTAAGTGAAGTTAGCCAATCCCCCCAAACCAAATGCCTAATGTTTTCTCTGATATAAGGAGGCTGACTCATAATGGGGTAGGGAGGAGGAGCATGGGAGGAATAGATAAATTCTAGATAGGGAAGAGGGGAGGGATGGAAAGGGAGGAGACAAGGGATTAGCAAGGATGGTGGAATGTGATGGACATCATTATCCAAAGTATACGAATGAGGTGTAGATCTACTTTATATAGAGAGATATGAAAAATTGTGCTCTATATGTGTAATAAGAATTTTAATGCATTCGACTATCATGTATTTAAAAAAATAAAATCAGTTAAATTAAAAAAAAGTTACATGGTTTTTATCCCAGACTTTCTTTTCCAATCTGTACATATTAAACCCACAACCTTCATCCTGCCTCAACTAGATGCATACATACAATTTAGCCCCTTATTTAACTGTTGACTGCAGCTCTCATTTAGGTACTCCTGATGCATTTAAATACTATAGAGCAATTCTTTATTTATCTAGAATTCTTGTGAGGCAATCACCTGCATGGTAACAAAGGCAAATATCAAGAATTTTAAAAGTTTGTTAATGAACAAACAATAACTATGACAAAGAAGTAAAACTTAGCAATCCATCAAGCAAGTACACAATCTACTAAACGTGCTGTACGTGTGGCAAGGTCTAAGTCCTGGGGACCTGTCTGTGGTCTCTGCCTTCCTCGTGGGCTTATGTGGCTTTAACTTTACCCACAATTAGCTCTTGTTTTATTAGAGCCTATTAATTTCAATGTCTTGGAGGGCAGGATATACAAATGTCCCCAGTGACGCTCAGCTGCTTCCAATTTAGCTCTGGAGTCCTTTTGCAGTGTGTAAATGTCACTATCTTACGCACGGCCCTGAGAACGCTTCCTGAGCACAGGAGTTGTGTAATTCAGTCCATCTTATCCTTTGGACTCACTTCAAGACGGACAGAACCTTTGTGGTGATAAGTAAGTGGCACACTTCTAAATGCTCCTCTGTGACTGAGGCACAATTTGAACTTTGGCGTCACATGATCTCTGGTTCCTGCCCTCCAGAGTCACATGAGTCCTTGGTATTTCTGTCTCCTGCGAGCTGGCATGACAAGTGCACATTTGGCCTTAGCATGTGCTTATATGAGATCACTGGCCTGGAAGAGGACATGGGGTGAACTCTCTCAAGTTTCTGTAAGGATAGGTGAAGTGCATATTGGCTACAAATTAAAGTTAATGTCCTCAGCAAGATTCTGCTTCACACTGGGTAAATGCGGAGTCCAAGAAGTGACTTTGAGATCAATCAGTGCTTCAGTTCCTCTGAGAGTTTGTCTGGCTGGGGAGTACATAATCCCCATGGTGCTAGGGGCTCTTCGAGGGGGCCCAATAATTAGTGTCTTTTGTTCCTTCCTGAGATTGGCATCAGTGAGAGCACTCGGTTCAGACTGATGGGGATAAACACATTATCTTTGCGATTCTTGATAAAACTGATGGACAATGGATCTTAGGTGGTAGAAGGCAGCTTCTGACATTGCTTCCAATGGCACCCACGTTCTGCTATTCTCAGCCATGTGTAATTTCTTTTTTTGTGTGTGGGTAAAACCTAGCAATTTGCTTCTAACCAATAGATTATGGCAGCAGAGACTGGATGTCTCTTTTGTGATTGTGTTGCAGGAGAACATAACTTCCGTTTTGCTCCTAGACTCTCGATATCGACCCTTTCTCTTCCTGGCTTTGATGAAGCAATCTGCCATGTAGAGACTTCAAGTGCAGAGAGTTGAGGGTGGCCTCTGGCCAACATCCAGTGCAGAACTGAAACCCTCAGTAAAATACCCTCTAAGACATTGATCCTGCCAACAGTCACACAATCTTAGAAGTGGATCTTTTTTCCAGATGAGCCTTTAGGTAAACCCTCAGCACCAGTTGACCCCTTGATTGAGCCTTTTGAGATACCATGAAGCAGAGGACCCATCTTCTCCATATGAAAATCCCTGATTTACAGAAACAGTGAGATAGTAAGTGTAGGTTGTTTTAGGTTGCTACGTTTTGAGTAATTTGTTCTTAAGCAGTAGGTAACTATTGCAGGACTGTTTGCCAAGCTTTCTTGTCAATATTCTGCCATGAAAATAGAAACACCTATCTAGTCCCTAATAGTGCTAGGTAAATATATACCTCCTCCTTGGGGGGCCTACCCTTGCAAAGCTTGTAACCTGTAAGAGCAGACAAGGTAATACACTATTGCTAGGCAGGTAGACTCCAAATCAACTGAAAAAAAAGAAGGATCCAGTTAGGCTGGCTCAGTTCCTTTTACCAAAAGATAAGTAAGTTCCTTTTACCTGCTGATAAGTCAGTTTCTCCTCAATTGGGGAAAAGTGAAAGTTGGAGAGAAGTTAGGACCTTTATTCCAAAGATGTCTCTCCAAATATGGAGAACATTTTTGAGTCATATGGCTACCTAACAATCAGGTAATTCACTCTACCTCTACAGAGAGGAGCAAAATTGGAGAATAGAAGAGGAATGTTTAGGAAAGTCTCTTCTTGGGGAAGCCAGAGGACTGGAAAATAAGTCTTTAGTTTCCTCAAGGAACCTGAAGCTGGAGGTGGGATGGAGGAGCTATATATTAAAGCAATCAACTTGAACACACTACTGAAGGTTTGATTGACCTGGACCCAGACTCCTTGAAGTTTAGTATATAAAATATTTATTAGGGAGGTTCCTTGGGACCAACACCCGTTGGAGGTAAGGATGGGAGGAGATTGGGCAGCAAGAGGAGTGCAGCTGTGAGGCCTTCACACAAGAACTGCTGGCGCTAAAACGTCCCACTGAAGTTTCCTGATAGGTTGAATGTCTGGGCTCAGGCTCCACCCACCGGCTCATCTGTTGAATGTGGGGTGCCATGGCTGGGAGGGATTTGGGAAAATGGGCTTTTCTCTGCTCCTGAAAGAAACCCTGCAAGACTGAGAGCTGAAGGTGGAGCACCCTTAACAGTGGGGGCTACAAGTCTTTCCTGGATGAGACAGTTTAAAACAGGGCCCCCACTTTGGTTAAGACACCCCAGGGCAATAGTTATCTCTGAAGTACAAGTGTTCCTCAAATACCCTATCTTTATGCTCAGGACCCTTTTTTTTTTTTTTTTTGTCTACTTCAAGTGAGGGAGGTGGTTCAGGAAGTTCAGGTTGATTATTTCCTTGGAATTTCTCTGCTCACCCACCTCAGCCACATACCCATGTTGGCATCTGGTGTCTGTTGAGGTGGGAACGTGTCCCTGTGGAATATCTCACTGCATATACTTAGGTTCAGTATGGAGGTGAGGAGGCCTGGCTGTGACACTGAAAAGTTGTTTGGGATCAGTTTGTGAAGCAAGTTGTATGTTGCAGTAAGGAATTTGAACTTTTTGGTTCATGAGACACCCATTAGAAGATTATTCTCTGTGGTACCTATGGGTCAGGTCACTGGGGTTTTGTTTGTTTGTTTTCTTTTTGTTTTGCACTTGGGTTCAAAACCAGGACCTTGAACATACTCACCAAGTGCTCTGCTACTGAGCGGCATCCCCAGTCCACAGGTCACTGATCTAATCCAGTAAAGGGTAACAGCACAGACGGTGGATTTAAAAAGGAATTGGCTGGAGGCATAGACACAAATTAAGAGACCAAGAAGTTCTTGATAAGAGTGGTGATGAGGTCCAGAACAGGGTAGTGGCAGGGTGAAGAGCAGGGATGGGGACATAAAGGGAGGGTTTTGGAGATTACGCTGACAGGGGTTGGAGACTAATGAGATATGGGAGGTGAGAATGAAGTCAGGATGAATTTGTTTCCCAACTTGAGCTGGGGTGCCTGTGAAAGAGAGGAGTGAGGCTCTTTTCTGATGTAAAAATACATTTATTCTAAAGCAAGCATACACAAATATCCTATTAGTAAAGGATTGTTTCATTTTTCCCTTGTTCTTTTGTTTCATATTAACAGTTTTCCAGGCACTAAAAATTTGAACGTGCATTCAAACATTCCAGAACATTATTAGCTCACAGTTGATGATAAGAATAATATCAACCATTTATCGGTAATTTTCTACTTTCTGGGACATTTTACTTAAATCCTCTTATTAAACCTCATAGCAACACTGCTGTCCTGCCGATTGTTGTTGGCATGTGAGTCTACAGATGGGGATGGAAAAATGGTAGATCCAAGTTTGGAATCACAAGGGTCTGACTTCAAAACCAGGCTTTATTCTTATAACCAATTAAAAGTCTCACTAGAAATGCTATCAGCCTTTCTCGATGCTTGTCCCCTGGGTCACTCCATCTCTACTGGAAATGTGTACTTCATATCACTGGCTGCTGAAGAGTTAAGGTAAGTACTCAGCCCTGTAGGCAGTTTATGCAAGTAATTTATGGGATGGAATGTTAATGTGTTGAGAAAAAAAATGATTCTTACATTGCCAGAATTTATTGCATGAAAACAAAACTTTCATTCACATTCTGCTGAGTTTTCAGGACATGATTAAATGTAAAGATCAAATATTACAGTTTCTTCACTCCAGAAAAGTGCAGATGAACACCGGTGATTGTTAGGGAGAGGACTTGAGCCCCTTTCCCCTTTTTAACAACTGTACATTTATTCAGTGGTAAACTTTGATTTAAATGCTCTTTTTTTCTAGTGCAATATTTTGTGTTGGGATAACACTCTTTTACCAGCAGCTTCTCAAGCAGAGTCCTATCTGACCTCCCAGGAGTGATGTGACAGTGACTCAGGCTTGAGTTGTCAAATCTCACCCAGCTACTGAGAGTCGGGACCAAGTTTCAAACGTGGCACTTCTGATTTCACATTTGCTACTTCTAATGTTTTCTCACCACATTTAGGACTTCTGTAGGCTAAATAGTAATTAAAAGCACAAGGGTTTTCTTTGTTGTTTGTCTGTCAATACATAGAAAATTTACTTTATTGATATTAAAAATAGTTTGAGTGAAGTGAATGAAAGTTTCTTTTTTCTCTTCTTCTTGACCTAGAAAAACAAAACTAAAGAGAAAAGAGGAGACAGATTCATTTTTTACAGTGACATGGGACTGATGACATCCAGTGAACCCAAGGATTTGCATAGAGTTTTCATTGTTTTTGTGAAATGCTGTGGACTGCTATGCTATTGAATTGAGTAACGGCATTAGAATTTGGACTTTGAAATAAAGACAAACAGATAAGTCTTGGTGATATACAAAGACTGGCCTCTTTTGCCTTGGATTTGCAGACAGGGATTTCTGTGTCGTTCAGTGATGAAGGGTGCCAAATGTAGCCAGGAACTGTTTCTGCAATCATAGATGTTGTTTTTCCAATTGGGCCAATCTGCCAGACTGGCAGACAGAAAGCTAACAGAAATATTAAATATAGACAGCTTCTATAGTAGAATCTTGTTTTTCCCTCTCTCTGCTGGAACCCGCTGTAAAATAGTAGCCTGTGTGTAGGTCATTAAAAGCACACAGATACACACAGCGCGTTGTGCATTTGCACTGTTAAATTAAGCCTCTGTGGGCTCAATACCCGGGTGCCAAAGCAGTTGTTGTAGATGCATGAGACGATTGAAGCAGTCTTTCATTTATGGTGTTGTACCCAGACACTCTCTGCTGGATCTCTGTCACACCGTGAAGGAGTCCATTCTCTGTTGACCCACACACCTTGGGGGATCATTCCAGGGGAAGCACCGTTCTTTAGTTTCCAAATCCACACTCTTATGGTCTCGTAAATTTGATGGATGTGTGCTTGAAGAACTCGATAGAAGAGTTGGTTTATTTCCAGGACTTGCTTCCATGCATGGCCAGCAAAGATGCATAATATTGTGCAATTCTTCTCCAGGCCACAAATGTATCAGAGGCGAACTTAGCTTCTGTGACCACAGTTTATATAGGGCAAAACCCTCCCCTCAGATTCAGAGAAATGATGATGCAATGACATTGCAACACGCATATGTGGCTTCCCCAGATGCCCCTGAGATACAAAGGGGCCTTATGTAGCTTGTGTAGCACCACGATATTCCTTTTCTGTGAATATTCTGCTGCTCTTTTTTTTCAGCTTTCTTCTGAAATAGAGTCCTACCATTTTTGGCTCTGTATTTCTTTAGAAGAAACCAGGTTAAGGTAATGCCAAAGGATTTGTTTGGTAGACTTCATCAATGCTCATTTAGAAAAGTTATCCTTCAAATAATTTTATCTAGTAGTTAGGAAATATAGATAGAGACTCTCCTGTAGCTGATCTCGAATGGTTACCTTTACCTTCTCTTTTTTTTTTTTCCTATCAGTAAAACTGACAAATGAAATGATGGCATATTTGGAAATCTATGTTTTCTGAAAAGTGGAACTTTTAAATATTAAAAGTAGCTTGAACCATTTATGCTTCTGTGCGTGTTGGGGGTAATGACTTTTCTCTCTGTTTTGGAGGGTTTGGAATACCTGATCTTTAGACCAAAATGATGAGTGAATTTAAGGAGTAGCAAATAATGTAACTTCCATCTGGAACTTTTTACTTCTTGATGGGCTTAAAGATGTGAGTCTGAATTTAAAAAAAAAAAAGACTCATTTTTCCCCTGTCTTATATCTGAGAGGCGGAGAACAAGAAGGAGAGGGTGAAATTTTTCATTCTTCAAACAATGCACACCTCAGAATAAAGAGCATAGAAATCATTTCTGAATCATCATTTATTGGAATACTTGGTCTATTTTTATCTAACTTCTCAATCTAGACTTTCACCATTATGTCACCTAGACACTCCTCAAACCCAGAAGGGCACTGATGGTCAGGTCACCTGCTCACGTGGGAGGACCACAATTGCAGTCTTTCTCTTTGCTGTAGGAAATCTTCTCTGCACAGCAGACTTCTCCTGAACTGCACTTCTCCTAAAAATGACACTTGGCTGAAGGCTCATAAACTTTAGAATTTTCTGGAAACTCCTCATATTTGCTTTTTCTGAGGCCTAAGAAATTACCACAAATTGAGTGTCTTAAAACAATACAAATGTCTTCTTATCCTACCGTCCTACAGGCCAGATTCTGATCTGAGTCTCAGTAGACTCAAGTCGGGTGTTAACAAGTCTGTGTTTCTCTCTGAAGGGTGCAAGGGAGAGCGTTCCTGGTGTTTTCCAGCTCCTAGAGGTTTCCCAATCCCTTGCCTCATGGCTCCCTTCCATTTTCAGAGCCAGCAATGGGGTATCGAATTGTTCTCACACCACATGGCGCCAACCCCTGCTTTCATCATCACATCTCCTTCTCTGACCCTTTGGATCCTTTTCTCTCTTTCTCTACTTTTAAAAGAGCCTTGTGATTCCTTGGGGCACACTCAGACCTTCCAGGTTCATTTCCCCATCTCAGGATCAGTTGATTAACAAAGTGATTCCCATCTGCCACCTTAATTCTCCATGATCATGCCATATAAAAGAGTCATCTCTGGGGGGACATTGCTCACTTCACCATGCCCTCCCTTGATTTCAGATTTAGCCATTGAGGGATGGAGGTTGTGTTCTAGGGTCAGAGAACAAAGGTTATCTATTGTTGGCAGAAGGGAAAACAGTTCTTGGACAAATGTTCAGGAGCCTCACCCTCTGCCTGAGCATCTTCATTTAGACTTGGTCTCATGACTCTGAGTGCTCTCTGCAGAATCAAATCAGAACTCAAATTTTAGGTCTGTAGGATGCCTGAAGACAGTTGAAAACAAACAGCCCTTCTTTTCTAATACAAGAGTAGTATTTCTACAAAGGGCAGACTTTCTGTTATTTTCTACATACTTTTTGGTACTAACCCCCCCCCCCCCAAAAAAAAAAAAACACGTTATTAGTGTTTAACCATTTGTTTCAGAGGGGTGTTTCAGATGAGTTCCATCTTGGCATGACCTTTGCTCCCAGTTTGAGGCTATGTACTAGGGACAATTGAAGTTAGTTGCAGAGCCTCTGCTAGATATCTCAAAGATTTGCAGTAACTTTTCGCTATCATTATTAATATTATTTTCTTAGACTCAGTAACGTTGGGGATATGTTTAGTGTAGAAGCAGGAGATCTATTGCCTAAACTTGTTCTTCCTAAGGGTTAACTTACAGATATTAACAAGCTCCACCCCCTTGCACTTTCCAGGGGATTGACTTCAAAGTTTAGGCTCTCTGTACCCTACAATTTGAATTTGTACTACTTTTTGGTTCAACCGTGAAATTGTGGTATACTAGAGCTTAACTCGGCCAGGCTTACTTTTAAAATTTTCCCCTTTGAGCCAGTTTGGCATTGCATAGAACTTAAGGCTAGTTTCACACTCCATTGTATCAAAGGGTAGAGGTCAGTTTAAAACATGGCAGTGGTGGACGGTAATAGTGTTTGGCACCTGGAACTCCCTTTTGTACAGCATGAGACGTTTTAGAAACATTGACCTCAGTGGGGTTCTCCGAAGAGCTCTGTTTTGAATTAGTCCCTCCAATCTGGGTGGTAAAATGCAAGCAGGGAGGTTAAATGAACTTATTCAACTTCAGAAACGAGAGCTTTTCGAAACTGAGATTTCCTAGTTAGAACTCGGTCGCCATTGACTTTGTGTTGCCTTGTTTCTCCATTCCTCTTGGCCTTCCCCGGAATCAAATGCGTTCTTTGAGATGTTTAAGTCTGTATACAGAAGGAAATGACATTGAAGTATAATACTGTCTGACTTCTTCCCTTTTGGTAGGTTTTGTTACTGAACAGAGAGCATCAAAGGGGAGCAGAGGAAGCTTCTTACTTCACGTCCACAGCAGTCAATGGTCTTGGTCCTGGTAAGGTCATTGCAAAGATTTCCCCAGGGTCCAGCAGGGAGATTCTGAAGGATGGCACTGGTGGGGAGGGGTTTCAACTCTCATTGAATACTTTTTTTTTCTTTTTTTCCTAAAAGTGGAATGTTTAGCACCCTCCCCCTGCCTTAGGAGGTTGTGGGACTGTTAGCACTTTCCAGAAAGGAGGTTATACCTAAGAAGGTTAGGAGGAGAGGAGGTAAGAGAGAGGAGAGAAAAGAGAAGGAGAAGGAGAAGGAGAAAAAGAGAAAAAAATAGTATTTTTTTCTAAATAATTCTTTTCTCTATATAATTTTTTCTACATAATCTCTAGAAAAACTGAAATATCATAGCCTTTCTTCCTCCTCCTCCTCCTTCTCTCCTATAATAAGCAAACACTTTAAATATTTCGAGTTCAGCTGTAGCTGCTTTGACTAACGGATTAACACATTAATGGGAGGTGGCCTGCCTTGACCTGGAGCCGTGGCTGGGTAATCTTATCTTTTTATGAGTGTCACTGAACTTTCGAATTTAGAATGAGAGGATCTGTCCTGTTGGGGGCTAAGAGTTTTACTGATGTTCACTTTATCGACCCATCCATGAAACCAGACTTATTCTTGGTTGTCTCACTAATTTCCTGGTGGCTAAAAGTTGCTGCAAATTGTCTAGCAGAGGCTCTGGTTTTTCTCCTAGCATTTGGTAGGGAGTAGCTTTCCATTTGTTAGTTATGTTAAGCTTTCTGAACGTGTCCAGTTTATGAAGCTAACAAATGTCTTTTTAACATTCTGGAAAATGCAGCCTCATTTTTTCCCTGCAACATTTTTTTTTTTTTTTTTTTTGGTTCGGCATTGGCTATCTCTACACACAAAGACAAGCAAAAGAAGTAGACTTTTATCCCCTTAGTTCTTGGCACACTGAGCAGGAACTCTACTATTTCACTCTTCCCAGCTATTGTGAGAACAGACTGCAGTGTCCAATCTAGGGTCTTAGTCCAACACCAGAAATTGGGAGTAAATTCTGAAATGTTATTTTGGGTGGTTATAGATGAGTATGTGGCAAATTTACTTTGGTGATACCCAACTCCCTGATAAGGATCCAGTAGGAACAGCATATCTCAGTGACTCATCTCTCAAAGCCCCACATTGTTAGGAAGTTGCAGAAGACAAATCAATTCTCTCATAGACCCAGCAATATGTTCGTAGAGACCCCAGGTATCTACCTAAATAAAATCATTAGAATGCAGGTTGATTACTGAGGTTCCATCTTAAGAAACACAAAGTCAGTGCCCACCAGAGTTCTAGATATTTACTTCACTGGTTAGCTTTGAGATCTCCAAGCAATGAAGGCCTGTAGGTCTGAGGAGGTCTGGCATTCAGCATCTCTTCCCTCACAGAGGTTGACAGGTGTCGTGTGGGACTTCAAAGAATCAAAATGTTCACCTCCAGTCAACTCCTACTATATTTGAAAATTAAAAAAAAAGAAAGAAAGAAAAAGAAAATCAAAAGAAATGGATGTAAGATGTCCTTTAATGAATGTAAGATACACTTTAAGGCATACTAGATGGAGTCATTTGCAGTGTCATTTTAAATGAAGATTTTATCGGAGGATCAAATGTAAATCTTTCATACTTTTCTCTGATAATGTCTATTATGGTTTGGGTAGGAGAAGTCCCCACAAAGCTCCTGTGTTAGAGTAGGAGGTGAAGGACTGGACTGTGAGAGCTGTGACCTAATCAGTCCATCCTCGTTTAAATGGACTGAGTGAACATGCAGGTGGAAGCAAGCCACATTCCTAAAATGTTCCTAATTGTAGGGAGGTGGGGTGTGGCTGGAGGAGGTGGGTGACTTGGGGTGTACCCTGGAAGAGTTCATCTTTCCTGCAGCCCCTCGGCCCATTCCCTTTCTCTCTCTTTCTCTTTCTCGCCTTCCTGTTCACCACGACATAAGCAGTTGTCTTTATTATTTTATTTTATTTTATTTTATTTTTTGCCAAAGTGTTCTGCTTCAATTGAGTCCCCAAAACAAAGAAGTTGACCTACCATGGACTGAACCTCTGAAACTGTGAGCCCAAAGTAAACTTTTCTTCTCTAAGTTGATCTTGTCAGGTATTGTGGTCACAGAAACATAAAACTGACTAATACAATGTCTCATGATATTCCCCAATAATATTAAAAATGGCTTGGTCTTCAGAAAACACCCTCAATTTTATCAGACACAACTGAATTTGTTGGTGGGTTTGGATACCTCTACCTTATACATAATTCTATCTTGGGGGTTTTCTCTTTTGTCACCAAGAAGGAGATAGGAACAATTCTTTGTGACACCCTCTTGATCCTCTATGTATAATGATCATCTGAAAATTCTTGAAATGGTTAACCTGTCTGATTTTTGTTGAAGTAGTGGATACTCTAGCCCACTGTGTTAATGCAGTTATAATTTTTCTAGATAGCGAATCTGCAAAATAAGGCATTGTTTACTAGGTCCCTCTCTTCCAGCTGAAACCGAAGGCCAAGATGTCAGCTTAAAAGTGTTTGTTTTGTTTTGTTTTGTTTTCAAATTGTCTTGAGTTTCTACCTAATTTGGGATGAGGTTCAGTACTATTTTGTAGTGAAAAATTATTATTTTCATGAATATATAATGTAAAAAAATATCTCCAACATGCTTCATGGGTACCCTTTGTGGGTAATTCATTCTGGGAAGACACCCCAGGTAGCCCTTTCTTTCACATCAGAGAGCTTTTTTCCTTAGCTATGCCCATTACCAAGGGCATCCCAGATGGCTGCAATCTGGAAGAATCTCAAGGAACACTACTTCAAGCGTCTCAAACTCTGTATGGTGAAGGACCAGGTTTATTTTTAATTTCCGATCTGTCTAAGGCTGATACTTATGTGAGATGATAAGAATGAATGGTCAGAAAGGTGAAGGAAGGAAAAGACAATGGAAGTCTGCTGATCATGAATATGCAAGTCGAAGCAAGCCAAATTCCTAAATGTTCCTAGTTATTTGCTTTGTGTTATATATACACAAATCGTAATGAACAGGTAATAAGCAGTTTGGAGACCAGAACCAGCCTTTGGAACACACTTGGAGTAGCATTGACTCAGGTTCCCTAGAGAAGGTCATTATAGTTTACTCTTTGGAAAAACTAACATCCTTGCTGAGTCACATGATGGAAACTGATAGTCAACATCCTCTGAAGTTCCTTTGTGAAGGAATTCTCTGTAACAATCCAGCGTGCCACGTTTCTCACAGCCTAGGCCAGACTCCTGAAAGAAGGCATGGTTTTATTACTTTCCTTTACCCAGAGGGCTGTTCTCCCTTCTCTGTATTTCCTGTTTCATCTTGCTTCAAGTGTTTGAATTCAAGAATGTAGTGGATTTGCCAAAGTTCCCAAATTCCTTTTGCATTTCTCCCATATGACACAGAAACAAATATGCAACTGACTCTCAGAAGGAATGTAGGTAAATAGTTCCCCAGGGAAGATACGTAAATAAAACATTAATAACAATTTTAGACTGCATTAATTAGCACTCATATGTAGATAATGGAATTTCTGGAGTGAAGGAACAACTGCCAAAATTTTAAACAAAAATCTTCTCATATCAATATACAGTATTTAGTAGAAACATCATTCATAAAATGACAATAGTAACAAAACCTAATAATAATCAAAATCAGCTTTTCGTAGTTTTATTCTGCAACATAAATTACTATAAAACTGTCTTTGCAAAATAAATTATATTATAAAAGCATTTTCAATACTTGTTATTTCTGATAAGTCTTAAATCTACCATTGGAAGAGTTGTTCTTTTTTTTTTTTTTTGGATATCAAGAACTCAGTGATATCCAATGGGGATTTAGTGAATCTTCAAGGAATATTTCCTAAGTCATATTTGACATTTAGGACAAATCCTATTCTATTATTATTAAGAATTTGACAAAAGTGAACTCTCATATATACTTATGGAATAAGAAGTGACACTGATTGATGGTATTTTTAATCACCTCAGTTAGCTTTGACATAAAGCAATGACCTTCTATTGGGCAGTCACGCTCATCCTCAGGCAAAATACTATAGAGCTGATGAACTCAGAAGAATCCAAGGAAAAAGAAAACAGCAACAATAACCACCAAAAAGGGAGCAAGTAGACAAAGAGGAAATGTACTAATCTCACATCTCTTATTAGAAGGTAGATTTCAAGTTCTTAAGAAAAGTCATCTGAAATTGAATTAATGTTCTCTTATTAATACTCAACATTTAGCTATCTCTAAGCACTTTAGGAAAAATCAACAGAATTAAGCTTATCAATTTCCATAAGTAATCTCTGCCAAAGGAGAAAGTGAAAAATTAACTTTAAGAGCTACCTGTCCATTACTCTAGAAAACTTACCTGGATGCATCTTATCTATTTGCTGAAGAATCCATAATAGTTTTTCTACATTTGTAGGAGTCATATATATAAAATAAGGGAAATTCTCATAAAATGACACAACAGTATTCTGTAGGTGTTGACAGAATTCCAACTAAAGGGAGCATTTTTTTTTCCCTATTTACCTCTAGAGGGTGAAGAAGCAGAAAGGTCTTTTGCTTGGGAGAAGGATCATGGGAGGATTTAGGAGATGCGTTAGGGTGAAGATGGACTCCTTGAATGGTGAGGTCACTTTTATTCACACTTTTCTATGAATCAGGAGATTTCACCCTAGAAAGTCCAGGAATGTAAATGATAGGAGACAATCTCACAAGACTTCTTGCTATATTTTGGGGAGAATTACAACAAAGTGAAATGTTTTCTACAAATGCAGAATAGCTTATCTGGGGAAACTTTATCACTGAAAGACATTTTCCAAAGGAGTTTTCTCTCAGTTTCAGTCCCAATAAAACAAATCAGAGCATAAAAGAATGTTATTGCTCCAAATTCTTACATCATATTCTGTGGTGGTCACTTGAGTGTGGTCACTTGGCTTCCTGAATGGATGGGGGTGCTGATTCTCATGAAGAGAATCCCAGGTTATGTGCCAGGACCCGTGTGAACTGGGGAAACGAAAGCCAGCCCTTTCTCTTATCTGTACTGAGTCTGGTGAAAGGAGACAGGCAATTATATACAGCACATGATAAAGAATGGGCTGTTATGGAAATTCCCCAGGGAAACATCACCCCAGATTTAGAGCTTCAAAGAAGAACCCCGCCCAGGAGGGATGATGTGTCCCTTGAGACCAGATAAACAGAGCAGAAGTGGAATACGGTCTTGGGAGTCTTGAGGAAAGCATTTTTCAGACTGAGGTATGAGTGTGAAGATCCTAGGTGTGGGCAATGACTTCTAAATGTAGAGGCGACCTTCAAAATCATGTCTGCCATGTGCTGTTCAGTTCAGGAGGTGGAGGAGAGGGATGTCCTCAAGCTATCAAGTTGATCAGGGCCAGAACCCAGGTTTTCAGAAGTGCAGCCTGTTGCTAGGTTGCATTAGCTTCTCATCGGTTCTTAAGACTTGTATACTCTGCTGTAGACTAAAATGCATTTAAAGGGGGAGCGGATAAGGGAAGGAAAATTTGAAGAAATAAAGATGAGCTATTAGCCAAAGGTAGCCAAGGGGGTGGGGGGAGAAACCTAAAACATCTCTGCAATTTTATTTTAATCTATAGCTATCATTTTAACACAATCTATAAATGGATAAGTTAAACCTAGAATTTCTTGTTTAATAAGGCAAAGATGTACATAATATTGTTTGGAAATTTTGACCTAAAATAAAGTTGAAATGTCTCACCCCTATCTTTTCTTTTAAACAAAGCATTGAGTATCTAACTAATGAAATACACAGAAGCAGGGAAACCTTGTTTTCCTGAAAGTTTATTTTGCATAAAATGCATCTTTCATTAATAATAACATAACCAGAGTGTAGAAATGCAGTTACTTGTGTAGGCTATCCTGTCAAAGAAGAAACTATGCTTTGGGTGTCTGATATACCACATTGAACTTATAATTATTCTTCAGTTATTCCTAAATTATATCTTTAATAATCAAATCAATTTCAGACTATATTTGTGCTGGACCCAGATAGAGCCAAGTGCTCAAGAATGACATTAGAAACACCTAAAGCATTATGCCCAGAGGCTGGAATTTTGTAGGGCAACAGTTAAGGGGACATAGAACTTGTGTTCAAAGGCAAATCAATCATTCACTAAAAAGGCATTGATGTCTAGCTGGAAAAATTTTTGAAGGACAAATATAACCTGAAATTGGAAAAAAAATAAAATGGAAATATAATTGACCCAAACTTAATGTCAACTGAAAATCCTAAAGAGTCAAGTATGTTTAAAGGACAAAGGCATGAGGCGAACTTCATGGAGGTCATTAATAATTAATGGAGGAACTGGAAATTCTATTTTATGAACAGAGTCATCCCCCCAAAACACACACACACACACACACACACACACACACACTTCACATTTTAGATTCATTTTGGTCCAAAATAACCTGAAGGGGAGAGCTCAGGTATCAAAATTTTAAATCAGTATTTTTAAAAAGCCAAGCATAGGGTGTTGCTAATATATAACCAGGACTGGAAACCACTGATTTAATCTAACCAGCAGTGTGTGTGTGTGTGTGTGTGTGTGTATGTGTGTGTGTGTGTGTTGTGCATATGTAGGGGAAGTGCAGTGGACTGAATGTGATCTTTCAAATTCATATATCGAAGAGATCTCAATGTGATGGAATTAAGAAGTGGGTCCTTTGGGGTGTGATTAAGTTATGGGGTGGAGTCCTCATGGATAGGGTTAGTGACCTTACTTATGAAAGGCTCCAGCCTTCCTCCTGCCCTGCAAGGACACTAGAACTCCATTGTCTGCAACCTGAAAGAGGGGCCCAGCCAGAACTGGATCATGCCGGCACCCTAAACCTGGTTTTCCAGCCTCCAGAACTGAGAAATAAATTTCTGTTGTTTCTGAGCCACCGAGCTACTTTGTTGTGGCAGCCCAAACTAAGACAGAACTGTCGTCAGGAAAGTTCTTGGAGGGGCATCTTGAAGAGTAGACATTGCCCAGATGGAGAATCCTCACTTGAATAGGCAAGAACAATGGATAATCTGAAAAGGCACACTGGGTTCTGGGAGTGGGGCAGGGGAAAAGGAAACTGTAGAGAAGCAGAACATGTCCCAAGCCTATACAACTAGAGATGGAACTTCATCTGCACATGTTGGGGAAACACGGAAAGTTTTGGGGAGGTACAGTGTGCAAGTCTGTATTCTCAGTAGATCACTCCAGTCTCTGGGTGGGGAATAGACACTGGCATGATTTTAGTCTAGAGTCCTTATCCACGGTGGATCTCTGGATATCTAACTCTGTTTTGAACTCTCTGCTGGCTATGATTGGTGGGCAGCACTCTTTCCCCACTCTTGGATGACTTGCAATAGGAGGAGAAAGACAAGGAGGCAATTGACCAGGAAGGTAAGCAGGCTCAGTTGTGTGGTCAAAGAAGTATCTTAGATGCTGTGTCTGGAGGCTCTTCTTGCAGCTGGTGTCATGAATAGGCTATTTAGAACTGGAGTTTCAATTGCCCTTCCTCTCCGAGGGCTGATCTTCTGCTGGTGGCTGTAACTGTTCCCTCTAGTCCATTGCTACTCAAAGTGTGGTGCCCTGGAAGAGTGTGTTGGAATCACTTAGGAATTTTACTGAAATGCATATCTATTGAGCCAGAAATCACACTTTAACAATATTCCCAGGAAATTTCTGTGCAATAAAATTTTGAGAAACATTATTCTAGAACAATATTTTTCAAAGGTTTTAACCAATATCCTCCCACATGGCAATAAGACACACACACACACACACACACACACACACACACCAACTAAAAATTAAAGCAAACTTTTCAGGTGGGAAAACATATTTGGTTCTTTCTCTGTCTACAAAAAGAAAAATTAGTTAATACTTATTATATTGATTTTATAATTTACTGAAAGTTTGTAAACATGGTTCTTGATTCTATAAAACCAAAGTGACATAGTCTTAAAATGGAATCCTGGAAACATTTTCCAAGTTTGCAAAATAAGTTAAAATGAAAAATAAGTGAAATGACCAACAACTTTTCAATCTAGAGATATTTCTTCATACACATTTTTTTTAAAGATATGGCTTTGCCACTATTTGATTTCTGTCAACTAAGTACCCATCCATAAGTTTAATAAAAAATAAAGGAAGAGGAGACAAATATTTGTGAAAAAGAATCAAAAAGAGTTAATCATGTTTAACTTAATAATAAAAAATTAGTTAAATGCTTTTGGTTGAAATTTTATGTATTGTAAATTAATACTTCTATGGAACATTTCTTTATATGAGAACAAGTTTGGTCATATGCTATAATTAAATTCATTAAATATATTAACATTTAGTACTAGCTGATCAGGATTGAGAGTCATTACATTGTAAAGGTATTTCTCAAACTATTTTTGATAATAGGGCAGATTGGCAGGGCAAAAGACCCCACAGCACACTTATCCTATCCATTCCCACTTTACAGAGGGAAGAGAATGTTGTAATAAGATGGAACAATAAGATGTATAAGCAAATTTTTGTGGTTTTGCTTTAGCAAAGTGGTAAGAGATGACTTGTATTTGAATCACACCATATACATGCCTTAAAGTCTAGTGATTGCAAAATTATGGCTCTCAAATGCTGTTGATGGAAACATACATCACTGTACACTGTGGGGTTGACCAAATAATCCACAACAAAGTCCAATGTAAATGAAGAAGCTAAGCCAAAAGTAATTCATAAGTAGAAGGCATTTGGAAACCATGACCACATTAAGACCACATTTATATGATCAAGCATGCTTCCTGAAAATGGCAGGAATTCCACAAGTTGTGCTCAATTAGAGTTGTGCAAGTTGCCAAAATGACGTGGAAACGTTGGACCCCATATTAGAGTCATGAGTAGGCTCACCCAAAGTCAGAATCCAATTTTGTGCAGATATTTAATAATCCATTTAGTAATATCCAACATGTAACATTTGAATGTATAAACGGCAGTATATGGATTATGAATCATTGAGCCAGAAGAACTAAAGAAAGAGTGTGTATTATGAGGACACTCAATGTGCAATATAAGCCACATTTTAAAACTAGTAGAGAATTGTTAACAATCAAGTCCCCCAACTCAACTTCTAGTAACAACATTCAAAATCCATGACTTCTTAAGGCAATACCTTTTTGGGAGCGGGGGCAGGGTGTTGAAATTTTTATTTTTCTATTTCTAGAGAATGCAGGTAAACACACTGAGATTTGCCTGGGAACTCAGCCTAGGTAATTCTACAGTTTCACACTCTTAGTTCTTTCTAGGCTAGGAATAGCTAAAAGGTCTCATTTTAGAAGCCAAATTGGATTGACTTGGTATAGCTGCCTAGATAACCGTATTGAAGTCAGAAAAGTTGTCTTGATTGATAAAAGATTTTGACTCTGGATGTTGGATGGTGGAAAGGCAACCACAGGTCTTGGTTTGCTCACTTGACTACAGGCTCTCCTCTCCTAAGCTTCAAGAAGATGTGGGTCTTTCATCATTCCAGAAACCTCCTGGAATATGAGGTGCTCTCATGGGATGTTATTGATTAACATATACATAAGTACAGCTCAAGTTGTCAGATAAAATGCAGGGTATGCAATACATTTGAATTTCAGATATAGAACAAATAGAGTCTGATATAAGTATGTCTCAAATATTGCATGGGACATACTTATACAGAGATACTGTTTATCTGAACTTCAAATTTAAATGGATGTCCTATATTTTTATTTGCTAAATTTGGCACCTTAAATTCAGCATTTGGGCCACTCTACACTGTCCTAGTTTCTGGGTTTCCATGTCACCTGTCTCTAGCCTCAGGGAGCACAAAGACACTAAACACTAGAATAGCTGTGTGTATCCCAGACTAACCCTCAAAAACTAACCCTGAATTACAAAAGTCTGATAAATCCAATGAATGTAGAAAAGGGGAGTGGAAGGAGAGATTTAAAGGATTAGGGTCCAAGGAATGCAGGGTCAGGAATGTTCAATATTGCAGGTCAGGTTTAAGCTGTTCAGAATCTGAAGTAGGTAAGACCAGGCTACTTAAAGTGACTCCTTTAGAGGAGGAGGAAAAGAGTGCAACAGTGCATTTGATTTCTTCAAGTCTGCAACCTTGTCCATGTCAGGGGACTTGGAGTCCCCCTTATCAATGCCAAGAACAAGGCACTTTCTAGGGCTCAGCCTCACACTGAACTTCCAATAGAGATGACAGTTCTATGTCTGATTCTGATAAGTGGTCTGTGCAGCCCTGCAGAGGCATTCTAAAATAATTTTCTTAACCCTTGAGAAAAGAAGGGTTGGGAGAAAATCTATTTAACACGAAGTGCCAGGAGGGAGTCTTTGTGCTCCCTCCTCCCTGTTTTTGTCTCTGTCCTCTCTCCTCCCTCCCATTCTCTCTCTCTTTCTGGTTTTTGGGAGTAAAGTCTATTGATGTTTGATTCAAATAAAATGTGTGTGTGTGTGTGTGTGTGTGTGCGCGCGCATGCACATGCTTGTGCAGTAATTTAAAACCATGGTCATTTTTGTCAATAATTCAGATACATCCTAAGCTTTGTAAAGCAAAGCAAAATAAAAACTGGAAAACAGATTAAACTTGTGACCAGCCATATAATGATTTACAGTTAGGTGTTACTATTAAAATTAATTTCCCCAGTGGTTTCTCTTGATTTTCTGAATCCTGAAGTTACATTGCAGCTGGACAGATCTTTGTTCTGTTGGTAAATTGCACAAAATCAGCAAGGTGTTTGACTGACCATGGATTGGATCTGTGATTGAATCTGTCTCATCCTTTTGAATTTGCAGTAAATGTTTGAGTTAGAGCTTCTTAGAAAACCCAGCACAAACCTTTCTTCTCCTTTACTGGCATGTTTTATTAAGCATCCAAATACCTGCCAAGTGTTCAAGGACTACAAACAAAATAGAATTAAAGAATTTTCACTGGATAATTTTCACATGAAGACTAGATGTTCATCAATTTCAGAGGAAAAGTACCCATCAGCCCTCAAATGATGCTGCTGATAAATTGTCCCTATTATCTCACCTCCTGTCATCTTTCTCTCTTTCTCCTTTAGTATTCTCTCCACAGTGGTCATCTCTGCATTACTTACTGCAAGGTCCCCAGGAAGATAAAGGCAGGGAAAATTTTTTATGCACAAGGCAGCTGAAACCGCTTTGATGACTTTTCCTTTGCAAGAAGCTTCCTTCATTGGCTGTTATGAACAGCCTTCCCAGGGATTTTGCAGCATGGATGTGGTGATTGCCCCTGCCTGCTCAAAGTGCAGCCAGGTGCTCAGCCCCTTTTGCAGTGAGCTAGTTCATCTGCAAGCTTCACGCTCACCATCGAGGTATGATCAACATTCAGCCGTCATCCAGGGAGCCAGAAGGCTGATGTGACTTTCACACAAAATCCTTCCCACTCTACCTTGCAGGTAGCAAGACTATCACACTGATCTGAAAGGCTTGTCTCTGCTTCTGCTTTATTTTTCCTCTACTAAGGCAGTACTCATGATATCGAAAGAGGGAGAAAGCCCAGACTCCCTGTTTCAACTTGCTTTGTAGCTGAGGAGTCATGGATGCTACAGCCGAGGTGGTTTCTCTTTTTTCACAATGAGCAAGGAAAAGGCTCATTCTTTTCATGTAACTTTTTTTTTCAAGTAACTGTTGAATTTCTAGCATAGATGAGAAATTATAGTGATGGATGTGATTCTGGGTGAGAGATGTGCTAAGCCTGTGCAGGTACATACACAATGAAGGAATGAATTGGCATTTAGTCCTTGTTCTGGAGTTCAAAACAAATATTGGGGAAGTCATCCCATATATCTGATTGCTAAATTCTGGATAGCACAGCCATGCAAATGGTATATAATTTAGATCAATGAATGGCTGAGCAAATGTACGTAATAATTATGTACTTGATTTATAAAGCAAGTTAATAATTTGTGACTAATGGCAGTGTTGGTAATATCAAAATTAACCCTGTCTCATATTTCTGCATGAGTTCACCCCAGTCTAAATATATTTCATTCCTTCATTTCCTATGCTTTATATTGCAGAAAACTGTTGCATTTTAATAAACAAAACTGCATTTTAGCTCTACAGTAGTGAAACAGATACACAAAGGTTGGTATTTAGTGATTAGTATGTGCCAAGCATAATTGAAAGTAGTTTGTATGAATTTGCTAATTTTATTCTTCACAACTACCTCATGATTTAAGTAGTAAGTTAATTGCCATTTGATGGATGTAGAAATTGGTTCAGAAAGATTCTATAACTTATCATAAGGATTAGGATGAAATTTGGATTTCAACTCAGGCAGCCTGATATCAAGGAATAACCCCAATATAGTTGCTAGAACAGATCAATTATTTTGCTAGGATGGATTAAAACAACCTCAATATAAGGTATACAGCTATTGACCTGCTGAATGCATTAATTTTTTCAACCTTATCAGGGAGCAGATTAGAAGCAATTTGATTCATATGAGACAAAAAATAATATACAGTTATTACCTTTTTTCAGGACTAGGTAACTCTCCTAGCTTTTGTGGTAATACAGTCCAATGACAGCTGGACCTGGACATTTTGCAGAACCTTGGTCAACTGTATTGGCAGGATCGTGTTAACTGGATAGATTAAGCAATACATGGCCAGTACCTGGAATCTCTAGCAAGATGCATGTGTTCCAGAGGATGGGAGAGAAATTCAACCAGGTTCAAGAGCCTGCCACATCAGCAAAGTTTTAGAGATCTAAAAGTCTAAAATACGCCATGAAATGCCCTCCAAAGAAAAGAAAGCAACAGTCCACCTTTCATTTCCTACCACTAAGAAGCGTAATACTTGGTAGGTGTCTTCGGCTGCTAGATTATTCCACATTTGGATATGTTGTTCAGATCCACTTACTGGGTGAAATGGAAGACTGGCAGGTATAATTGGGACCCAAGGCATGAAAGTTTCTTTAGCACATCCAGGTTGTTGAGCAAGCAGCTCTGCCACTTGGGTCACACAACTCAATATATCCTGTGGCACAAGAACGAGAAAGACACATGTAGTGGTTAACTACATCCAGCACACAAGGTAATAAACAGAGGTTATTGCAAAATGCAGTAGAAGAATTACAAAAAACACCCAAAGGGTGTGGAACCAGACCACAGCATCTGCAGCAGTAGATGGTGCTCTATTTGCTACATTGATTTTTTTTCATGGTTCTGAGCTCAGAGTTGTGACATCAGATGTATGTACACAGATATCTATTGAGTATTTATTTATAATGTTGGAAAATTAGAATCAACCCAAATTTTAAGAAGAGTGGAACATCAGAAGCCATAAATTTTAAACATCAAGTCATAAGATTGGGTGGACTTCACAGCTATTCACCAAAAAAATATCAGTGCATGTGTTAATTATATGGGAGAAGGGCCAGAGGGCAGAGGTGAGCTGCAGGAAACATGACTGTGATTCCTCTTTTGCCCTCAATGATGCACCCCTGCCTCTGCCTCACCTTGCACCACTGGCTGGACTTTATAAAAGTCTTCTATGACAGCTAATGCCATCTGTAAACCATGCTGGGTTTTCAGACAGGTCACTTTGTTTGTGGTGACTAGCTGAAAACGGACTGCTGTATGATTGATAGTCCCACTCAAGGGTGGTTCTAGAAGACAGAGGTGAGGGTAAATTCAACCAGTGGTAAAGAACAAATGGGTCAAATTAGGAATAAGCATGCTTTTGTTCTGTGTGGGGTATTACTAATTGTTTATTGTTATCATTGTTCTTGTTACTGAAACTCAGCATGAATAACCTTGATAGGCATAAAAACATTTTCTTGACAATATCTTGTCCTTGGCCTTCCAGCCTCCTGAGTCGTAAGACAATGGTTTTTCTGTTGTTATAAAGTTCTTATTACTGAAACTCAGCATACAATATAATAAAATGCATCATTTACAGTGTAAATTTGACATTAGATACTTGAAATTCCACATTGACTACATAAACCATAGGGGTGAATATGTGTAGTATTCTCACAGCTTATCAAATTAGGTTATGTGCTATGTGTGTGTGTATTATATATCAAACAAATATATGATATGTACATTATTTAAAAACCAATTTAGATATTACATATAAATTTATGAGCATCTTCCTTAGAACCCATAAGAAAGTATTTATAATGTTTACTTCCTTCAATGATTTATTATAGTCAAATCTTGTAGATGAACTTTTTAACTCTTTGGTAGTTAATCAAATTTCATGAAAGAAGCTATTATAAGAGATGAAAAGGTTACCAAAATGGGAAAGTGAACTAGATTTAAGGATTCAAGTGTACCTTCTTTCTTTCCATGCAACCCCCAGGTGACTGAGGAAGGTACCAAGTGGATTTGAGGTGACAATAGTTTGACTATATTACTGGAAGAGAACATTGAATGACAGTGTTCCATCACATTCAATGTTGAAGAGATGCATGGAAGAGCAACAGTGACGTACTTTGCTGTAACTCAAATACAGGAATAACAAAAAAGAAGTGGACGCTTCTCACTTGACTGGTGGGACTAAACTGACTCACTTTTCAAAAGAGCCAATTTGATAATTTGAGAAAAGAGTCTTAAAATATGCTTTTCCTTGCATTTATTAATTTCATACTTAGGGACTATCATAAGGACACCATCAGAGTTGAGGCAAAGATTTATGTACGAGAATATTTCTTTATAATATTGGAAAATTATAATCAACCCCAATGTCTAACAATAGAGGCAATACAAATCAAATGATGTCATGGTTAAACTATGGAATTATATGCATCTATTTACATTTTTGAACAATATTTAATGAAATGGATGTGTATGGTGTTATATTAAATGAAAATTCCAATTTTTATAGGATAACGTGAATTTCATAAAAAAAGGAATAACCTACATGGGGATAAAAACATACTTTGACCTTGAATTTCTAGCCTCCAGAGATGTAAGACAACGCTTTTTTCTGTTGTTCAAGCAAAAACTCAAAGTAACAGTAAAAACACCCTTGCAATATAAACTTCAGGAGGAAAATGTACCAAAATGTGAAGAATGAGTAGCAGGGTTAAGGGGAGTTTTAATATTTTTCTTCTTAATTTTGGTATCATCAGACTTTTCCATGGTCGCTATGTATTACCTGCAATTATCAAGGAACAAAGTACTCATATAAGAAATGTTTGTCTTTGGTGACAACATTGGTGTCTTTGCGTGGTGAGAAAGAAAGCATCCCCAGTGCCCACAGTGGCATGTGGTGGGGACATAGCTGAGATTCAGTTCCGTAATGCAAACACCTTTCTCTGTCCTACACTTAGTCTCAGCCCTGGGTGTTTTGCATGCATGTATTGTGGGTATAGTATTAAAGTTTAATCTCTTTCTTTGTAGAATGCTAATGGAAGCTGATCTTTTTTGTTATTCCTGGATGATTAGTTACTAAAATACTTATGACTATGCATAATTTGGAAACCTCCTGTTCTTAGAAGCAGCACACATGTTAAGCCTAAAGCAAAGCACAGAATTATGGGGCCCAGGACCTTTCTCAACTGCCGTGGCATGAATTTTGACTTACATTCAGGAGGATATTTATGAGAAAATAATTTGAACATCACCACATGGAAGAAGAAAAATGTCTATTTCCAGAAAAGCAGGAGCATGTTCCTGGCTTCTGTGTCTACTGAACTAGAAACAGAATTATTAGTTGTTTTGAACAGAACCCATGCAGTGATGCACACCATGTTGTGTTGCATTCATCTGGTTCAACAGACCCCATTCATTTTGGTTCTCTCCTTCTAGCCCAAGAATGACAAAGCAGGATACAAGAAATAAATAAATTGCTGTAAAATTATATTTTATATAAACACAGGAGCCTTTGTTTGAGCTATAATAACAGAATGCCATATGTTCGGTAATTAATAATTAATAGAAATTTTATTTCTTTTCGCAAGTCCATGGTCAAAGTGTGGGCCATCTCAGTTGCCTGATGAGGGCCATTCTCAGGATGACATCTTACAGCAATATGCTCTGGAGGGGAGGAACACTGTGTCCTTATATGCAGAAGGCAGGGGGGGGCAAGGCAGCCAGATGCTGAATGGAGCCCTTTGTTATAAAGGCCTTCTCTGCATTCAGGAGGGAGGAGCTCTTGGACCTGATCACCTCTTAAAGGCCTTACTTCTTAATACTGTGTCACTGGTAACACCTGAATTTTGGAGGGAACATGTTTGAATCATAGCAACAGGAAAAAATATTTTTGCCTTCTATCTCTCCCCTCCCTTCACCCTCCCCTTCTCCCTTGCTCCCTCCTTCCCTCTCTCTTTCTTCTTTCTTTGCTTCTTGGATCTGGGTTCTAACGTAAGGTTTTTGACCCTTCTTGTTCTTTAAGAGGTAAGAATACCCAAAATATGTAGTCTTAAAAACAATAATTTAACATGCACGAAGTAAAATGGCTATAACGTGTTCCCCTGTGCAAGATGACATATGTGTTTGTGATTTAAATCATGTATTATGGTTACTGGGCTGGGAGACTCACAAAAAGAGCGCCTTCCTAATTTCAGAATTTGAGATGCCTCGTGGCTGTTTTTGAATGATATACTCACTGTGGATTCACAACAGAGGAAAGCCTTTTTTTTTCTTGTTTCTTTCCATAATTTTACCAAACATCTGCTAAGCGCTCCCAGGGGTATATTTTGCACAGGACTGAAAAATGACTGCTGGTGATGCTAAGAGCCTGCTACTTTCAGAATACGTAACACAGATAATATGCATGATGATTTAATACATCCATGAATGGATATTATATGGAGATTGCAGACCAGCTGTTCCCTCCTAAAGAAAGCCAGAGGAACTGGGTGGTGGTTAGAAGGATGCGGGTTCAATGTAACAAGCTGGGAGAAGTTTCTAGGGAGGTTTCTGCATCCTCTGTGGAGAGCATCACTCAGAACATTGAATGCTGTCAGCTCTGGCCTGAGACTCCCAAATCTTGCAAGTTAAAAAAAAAAAAGGGCAAAACATTAACTTGAATTTTAAACTTAGATAGAAAACATTCACTGGAACAAGTTCTCATTCAAGTACTAAAAACGAGGAAGAAAGGTCTATCCACCCCAAACCTCTGAAGCTCAATTGATGGCATATTCATCTTTTTATCTACCCCCCCTCCCGCCACTTCCCTATCCTCCCCACCCCAGCTCTTCCCTTCTAACAATGGGGTTTGTCTGGTATGCACCTGGGTCTCTTCCCTTCTAAACCACGGCAAATGAAATGATTCACCTGTAGAATTCCAAAAATTCCTGAGGCAGAATGTTTCTGCTCATCATTTCCCTATAAACAGTGATGTTCTGCCTTTTCCACTGTCCAACTGGGTGACCTTGGACAAGCTATTTAACATCTACTTGTTTAGTTTCCTTATCTGTACAGTAGTGTAGTGCCACCCCCTACAACAGTACAATACCAATAACACGTATCTCACAAGGCCATTGTGGGGGAAATTGGAACTCTCACATATAACAGTGCACAGAAGAAAATAAATGCATAAAAACCTTGGTTGATACTAGAAATTTCCTATCAACTCAAGATAACAGGATTGACTTTCCTATGTAACAATAGGATAGTCAACTAATCTTACACAAGCCATCTAAAATTATGCCTTTTATCAAGGTCCTGGAAAAATATAGAGATGAATAAAACTTTAATCTACCTCTAGGAGGCTTATCATTCACGGGGAGAGAAGGCATACGTACACATTTCTACAGTCAAGGAACAACAAATACTGTAAGAGCAGCACATTAAGGAAAAGGCTTTTCTAGTAGCCAGGAGGATCTGATAATTTCTGGAAGTGGTGGGACTTTGACTGTCTTATCTGCCTTAAACCTCCTGATTTGGTAGCTGCCACGTAGAAAGTGCTCAGTGGGCGTATATGGAGGGTATGGGTATGGCCGGTGGAGGGCAGTTTCTGGAAAACTTCCTGGGAAAAGAAACTGTGTGAACTACACAGGGAGGCAGAAAAAGGAGCCATTTAGGAAGTTCATGGTGTTGGGTTTATGAATTGCGGTGTGTGTGTGTGTGTGTGTGTGTGTGTGTGTGTGTGTGTGTGTGAAGGAATAAAACACTGTGAAGGTAAATTTAGTCCTAGACATTGGACAGTCTTGAGTAACTTTCTGTAGATTTTGGCTTTGTGTGGTATCCAGTGAAGGAAAGCAGGGCTTGGGATGGTTCAGAAAGAATATGGCATGATTGGAATGAACAGGACCCTGTTTTTTTTGGATTTTGAGGAGGAAAATTGGGATTGATGGTCTGGTATCTAAATCTTAACAAGACTCATAAGGTTGCCAAGGGAAATGTCCATACTTTGGGTGCAAAGCAAAGTAATATTTTTTATTGGTTGAACTTTCTGTCAATTTCCCAATGCCAATAACTCTATTAGGGTGGGCTTGAAACATGGCAGGTAGACTAGAAATCTATTAGCAACAGGCCCTGACCCAGACATTGTGCATCAATTTTCCTCAAGGAAGGACAATAGCTTTTAGGATTGCTGAACTGAAATGTGTATAAAAGAGAGGAGCAACTGGATGACTCCATCTCCCTCATGTGGGGAAAGGCCTGGACTACGTTGCCATTCCTGGCCCATAAAAGGAGAAAGCAAAAGAAAGAGCCATACCTGTGGGTGTGATGACTAATCCACCATGACCTTGCTTATTAGTAAATGTGGCCCAGGCACATGCTTGGGATCTGACTCACTAAATGAGTGTCCCTCCTTTAAGGCACCAGGGAGGTAGGTGTTTGTCTTTTCAGAGACCTACCTGGAAGGTAAATGAAAGGAGAGTAGGGTTCATGGGGCTGGAAGGAGGGTTTGCTCTCAAACACACTGAGGGTCTGAAGATGCTAATCAGTTTCCCCTCTCCATTCACTGCGGGGAGGGTGCTGCCATTGACTGGGAGAAACGATGAAGAGGCTGTCAGGATTTCTGTTCTTCTGCAGTTTTAATGTGCCCTTTAAACAAAACACATCTGCTAGTATCCCGAGGCCACTTCAAGGCTGAGCAGAACTATACATTAATTAACAAGTAATTTACTATGTTAAGATAAAGGGAAGAATGCAGACTGTCTTTTATCTTCTCCTGGCAAATAAAGAACAGGAAGCTAGAATTCTTGGGGAAGCAGGCAGACTCAGGGTCCTGGGACAAACGCCTGCTTACTTGGTATCCTTTCTGTGCGATACAGGATGTCAAAAGATATCGAAGATTGCCAAAAGCCTTGGAAGGAGTATGTGTCAAAAAGAAGAACAGTAAGAGAAATGAGTTTCTGTGAAGGTTAATTTCATGTGTCAACTTGACCCAGCCACCAATTGCCCAGATTAAAGGTTATTTCTGAATGTGTTTGTGGGGGTGTTTCCAGATGAGATTAGAAGTTGGAACTGGGGACTCCGTTCAGTAGATTGCCCTTCCCACTGTGGGTGGTGGGTTCCATCCAATCCATTGAGGGACTGAATAGAGCTAAGAAGAAGGGAAAGGGAGGATTCCCCTGCTCGCTGCCTGACCTTTGAGCTGGGACGTGGGTCTTCTCCTGCCCTCGGACTGAGGCTTATGTTCTCAGCTCCTTGTTTCTGAGGCCTTTGGACACAGCTGGATCTCCAGCTAGCAGACAGAAGAGTGTGGAATGTCCCAGCCTTTGAAAGCATGTGAGCCAATTCCTCACAATCTCTCTTGCCCCCCCCCCTCTCTATAAAGAATATATCTATATCTGCATCTATGTCTATCATGGGTCTCTTTGGAGAACTCCATCTAATACACTCTCTTAGCGACATTTTCATAGTTGAGCAGAAGCCTTTGGTTCTGGAATTGTTAAAACCCAAAACAAGGGGGAAAGAAAAGACTCCTTTTAAACAATGTTATTTAAGAAAACAATAGCAAGAAAGGAATACTGTGATCATAATGGGATCAGGAAGAAAGATTCTTATAGGCACCTGATCATTGGCTCTGGAACCAGCAACAGGGACGGCAGTGCTGAAATGTAGCTTGTGTTCAAGTTAATCATTTAGGAAGAGAGGAAAAAGACTGACCAGAGAAGGGAGCTCAACTTAGTGATTCCTAACAAGTCATGTAAGTCAAGAGGACATTTATAGATAATAATGGCCCAATTCGGGCATGGATCAGAAGGCTTAAGAGCTGGAGGCTCAGGCAATCAGAGAAAGCAAGCTCAGACAGTGACCAAGTTCATGGTGGCAGGCTGAGTTTTCAGGGAGAAGGTAAGAGTAGGGTTGGAACTTCAGCTAGTTTCTGGGAGAAAATTGTAAGAGCCCAGTGTAGAACCATGAAGAAGGAGTTTAGAAATGAGAACTCAAAGTGTTTTCCTTTGGTTCTTATTAAGACAATAGGCAGCACTCCAGATGAGTTACCCTGAGCCTTTATAAAATAATAAGTAAACTCTTCATGATGGTATATAGAATAATTCTGAGGAATAATATAGAACAAACAGAGAGCACTGGGGGATAGTACAATAGTGATTATATAAAATAAAAAGTGTAGTTTGGTGGATATAAATGTTTATATCTTCCTTACAACTTTGGGAAGTCCTATAAGAATCCTTATTAGTGGTTTCTTGGTTAGTGGTAATGGAAGTGGCAATGGGAAATGAGGAAGAAAGGAAAATGGGATGGAAGGAAAATTTTCAGTTATATCTATAAGTTGATATATTACTTACTTATGGAAAAAATTAAGGATACATATTCTAAACAGAACACGTTGCTTGGGGATTTCATGCATGAGCCAATGGTATACGTGTCTTGGAAAGGGAATGGGACGGCCAGTCATCTCATGTCCTAGAAGGAAATATTTCATTTTAACCAGTTGTTTCAAGTATGCATCATCCACTCTTCGTGTTTTAATTTATAAGGTAAAACTTTAACTCATAAATCAAATGTGTGGGGCGAGGCTAGAATAAGGATATATTTCCTTGGAGAATTGAAATAAATCAAAATCCACCCACTTTGGGGGCTGCATGAGTCTGTGACTCTTTCTGGCTGCACGTGGCAGTGTAGTTGAAATTCAGGAGCAAACTTAAGGGATGCACTGATTTCTTGTATGTAAAACCATGAGGTACATTCCATGTGGTCATTGCTCTGTGATGGGACTCCGTGTGTGTGTGTGTGTGTGTGTGTGTTTGTGTGTGTGTGTTGTGTCAGCAATGTTTGGGTTTAAAAATCACCCCCAGATCAATGCACTAACTTCACCAAAACAAACCAAGAAGGAGGGATAGAGATGGCAGAAATGATGAGAAACATTTGCACGTCACAGATCTTCTTGGATAGTTTGGTCTCAAATGCTGTTTACATAAAATCACAGAAGCTTACAATATCAATCCTTAGTTCATCAAAAGCCTTTCTCTTTCCTGTAGCTCTCTTTGAAATAAGGGGCTACAAAAACAGGAGATTTTAGTGTGTGGGGCTTTCTTATGAATGGAATGTCACTCCTGATGACTGAAGAATTGATTGGCATAAGTTATGGAAATAGCATTGGGTTCAACTTTTTGGAAGCACTAGGTGTTTCTAGATCCAGAGATTCATAGTGAAGTGTGACTGTGTCAGATCAATGCTAAATTTATAGTCAACCAATATGTTTTAGCCACATGAAAAGAAATACTTAAGCATTTCTTAAGTATTAAAAAAAGTCTAATAATACTGTGGGTCATTTTATTATATAGTATAATAAGTATACTTATTTCCTAAGTATAAAGAAAACATTCGAAACAAAAGTTTTTAAATTTAATTCTGATTCTGGTATTTCCTCACTTATTTGTGTCCTCTATAAGGTAAGTGTTTTAGTTTAAAACATCCCAGAAATGGGGAAACCAATGCTCTTTCACAATGACAGGAAAAGTAACAAAGGAATTGTTATTGTAGTCATTCTGCAAGGCTAAAATATTCAAGTTTTAGAAAAATGATTCACATCTGGGTAAAAACACTTTGATTGTATTTATTGATAACGATAGTATTTTTACCTGTTCTTGTGAGTTATTTTCCTTTGACATGTCAATCATTTATTTAGCTGCTCCTTTGGAGACATTTTGATTGGAAATTGAAACCAGCAATGTTCCTTTCCTCATTACTTGAGTTTTAAACATCCCCCCCGCTGCTTTTGATCTAAAGCTATCTCAGAGCCATTTTTTTCTCTTCCCAAATGGAGGATATATTCATAGAAGAGAATTTTCTCCAGTGATCCAGTTTTGTTTGTAATAATACGTTCTTTTAAAATGTTACAACTGGTGTCTCCAAAGGTCCACAATTAAATATTAATGCATTGGGGTTGAACTACCCAACACTAATTTCTAAGGAAAGAACCAGTCAGCACACCCAGAAATGGTGAGAGCTGTTAAGGACTCTGAGAGTCTAGCTATTTATCACTGGTGTTTTGGTAATTGTGATTTATTGGGGAAAGTAACAATGCTCTGAGTTCATCCAGCTTCCAGTCCTGTATTGTGGCTCAAGTGTATTGCTTTGGTTTGTAACATAAATCATATCTGGATACCAAACACTCCAGATCTGCTAACCTTTAAACTTTACCTTATCCTCTATTTTCCCCACCCTCTATTCTTTCCTTTCTAAGATAACTTAATGCCATAATTAAGTGTATATTACTTCTCTCAAAATAAATATGGCCTAAAAATACTGTGTTTGATATAAGGATTGCTAAGAGATAACTGAGTTTCAACTCTAAAGCATTTGACCATTTCCTTCCTTCCTTCCTTCCTTCCTTCCTTCCTTCCTTCCTTCCTTCCTTCCTTCCTTCCTTCCTTCCTTCCTTCCTTCCCTCCCTCCCTTCCTTCCTTGCTTCTCACTTTTTTTTTTTCCTTTTTAACCTGGGATTGGACCCACGGGCACTTTTAGCCACTGAGACACATCCTCAGTCCCGCTTTTTAAAATTTTGAGACAGGGTTCTAAGTTGCTTAGGGTCTTGCTATGTTGCTTAGGCTGGCTTTGAACTTGCGATCCCCCTGCCTCAGCCTTGCAGCATCAAGCCTGCTTTCTTTCTTTTATACTCCTTTTGGTATCACTTTGAATCAGAATCATGTAAAACAAAGGCTGTTATTTTATTCTGAACCCCTGGTAATAAAGTAGTTCATTCTTTTAATTTAGAAAAAGCAGTGTTATAAATATAGTGCTTTGAAAAGTTGCATCTCACAATCTCTCTCTTTTAAGGACACCGCCCCCCGTCCCCAACACGCACACACACACAGAGTACCTCTCCCCTAACCTTCCCAGAGTCCTTCCTGTCATGCACAATTCACATTACTAATCATTTCCTCAGAGAGGTCTTTCTAGTCTTTTCTAAGGTTGTCCCACATCACAACTCTCTGTCTAGCACATTATCTTGTTTCTGTTAGTATCTGAAATCATCTTACCCATTTCCTTTTTTATTTTCTTGTTCCTGTTAGCATAAAGGAACCTCTGTGAGGGCAATTGCCTTCCTTATTTTCCTCTGCAACAACACAGGGCAGTCCAGGATGTGCAAGAAGTACCAGAATAAATTCAATAGATAAATGAAATTGGGGTTAGAAAGAACTTATCTTTCCTTTGCAGTCTACTGTATATTACTGAGTGTATTATTTAATTCCGTTTGTCTTATTTCTTCCTTTATAAATAGATGCAGCAGTTGTCCTTTTTTTCTCCTCTTATTTTTTGATCCAGTCATATATGACATGCACATTCTTGGGATAGAAATGATTTTAATAGCACAATTTAAAATAGAATAAAGAATCTGGCCCTTTTTACTCACTTCTCATGTTCTCATGTGTCAATTTCTTGCCATCTACTATCACACACACAAACACACACAATTTATTCATGTTCCTTTTCTGTTTCTCACCAGTAGATTGTAAGCTCCACATCAGAGATTTTTTTTCCCCATTGTTGTCTGTTTTGTTCTGTTGAGTCCTAGCACCCATGTCTGTGTGGTTACTAGGAGTCTGTCACACAGTAAAAATGTAACAAATGTTTATTAAATGAATAAATGAATATTCTGTACATAATCTTTAGATGATTTTATTTATTTACTCTATTGTCAGAAAAGCAGGACCCACACCAGCTTTGGAATACTCACTATCACCATAAATTGGGAATCTGAGTAGATTCCAATCCAACCAAAACAGATCAGTTCACTATTTTAGAGCTTCCTCTTGTCATCATTCAGTGCATACCATTGGTACATTAATATTTTGTTTTTGGAATGTAAATTAAGGGGAAAAATCCAAAAAAGATATTTAAATTGTATTGACTGCAAAAATTCAAATTTATGATTTTGATGAGTAAGAGAGCACACATTCATAAAAAAAATCATTATGCTTCCATGGGTATATTTAATGATCTCACATAAAAGACTTCTTACTTTTTAAATTCTCATTCAGGAAGAGGAAGGAAATTGCCTCTATTCTTTCAACTACCATACTTCTTTGTCAATTTGGTTTTGTTTTGACATGAGTTAAAATTTCCAGAAATTTGATTTTTCAGGATAATTCAAGCTTTTCTGAGTGCCAAGCCCCCCTCCCACCCCCAATTCCCTTCCGCATACTTAACTAAATTTAACTCTGGAGGAAGTGGATGTTAGGCAGCATTTCTTTATTTCCAGTAAATCAAATTAGGAGTTGTTCAGCTTTTCAAGCAGGATGGGAAAGCTCTGTGGAGCCCTTTCTCCAGCGGAACAAGGCCTTCGCTATTCACAAGAATCAAGTAAGCAGAACAACAAAGAGAGCCGAGGAGCAAATTGCCAGGACTTAATAAAAATTGGAATGACCTTTCCTTCTTACAGGAAAGGGTCACTGATCCAAAACATGCTTCTGACACCAACAAGAAAGAAAAATGAAGGCAAAGATTCGGGAGAGCGAATTTTAGGTTAGTTAAACTGAAACCACCTGTTGGCCTCAATTATTTAATTAAAAGAAAATAAACCCAAAGCTTTAGAAATCTCAGATTATGGAAAGCTATTTTTGAAGTTAAATGAGCCAAAAGCAATAGTGTCCCTTCTGCAATGCTTCCCACTCATGGTTTGCAGCTCGCTGTCACTCATTTGTTGGTCCCAGGGGCCCATCGTCTTCTAGACAGACTAACCTGGGAATCATTACAGTGATATGACAAATGTCCTAACCAAAGTGAGGACAAGGCACAGGGAAGGGTCTGGTTAACTCTGCCTCAGAATGTAGAGAGGGCTTTTGTCAGAGAGTGACATTTGAGCCTCATTTTAGAGAATAAGGATGATTTTTCACATGGCAACGTGGAAAGAACACACTCAGTAAAAGGAAATGGCTTTTTCAAAGCAATTGATATGAAAAAGAGCAAGCCCCAAACAGAAGATTTGGCTTGGTTCATGTCATTCCGTTATCCTGAATGCCAGTCTTCAATTTCTGTTAACAGTTACACGATTGCTCTCTCGAAAGTGAGTCTCCAATAATCAGAGTTAGATGACTCATGCCAAAGGGTCAGGGAGAAATATTTTCAATGGGAATCATTTGTTTGAATCACTATGGTGAGGAACTGTGTCCACTGACTGGCCAATTAAATAGCCTGCGTGTTTTGTAAGCATTTCCAGGATGGCTATTCACGATGGCCAGTCCTCTCGTGGGTGAAAAGCGGTGATTCCCCATTGCTGGTGGAGGCATGTCTTGATTAATATCTCTCACTTTTCTTTGTTCTGCCTCCTGGGTGTTTTGGCCATGACTTCGTGGGAACTCGACGGTTGCTTGGTAGAAATATTTGTACAGTTAGGACAATTCATATGTTCCTTTGGAACAGATATTTGTTTCTCCCTTCACTCCTTCTGACCTCTGACTCCTCTCTCAGCTGCCTTCACCTTTTCCCATCACCTTCTTCCCACCACCCCCAAAGGAGCTCACACTTGTACCTTCTAAGACCCATGATCATTTTTCTTCCTCCTTATCCTTTACTCAACATTGTAGATAAAATAAAATTAAGTAAAGCCTCGAGTATTCTTGCTTAAATATAAATGTGCTCTTATTTGACTTTTAAGGTCACAATAGAAGTATTTTGTGAAAGTACAACTAATCTTGCTTCCTTTTTTATAATATTATTTCCTAATATTAAATTTGACAATGCACCTTTATGAATTGGTATAATATCACAAAATACAATATTTGTCAAAACTACCATTAAAACAGTATTATTTAATGTATAGCTTCTTAGTGTACACATACATGTAGATGGTAGGAAGAAAAAAACACTCATCTTCAGAACCTCTTGTTTTTCTGCTTATAATATTGGTCAAGGATAAAATCATGACAGTTATTGCTTATGCTCATAGGCATAATTTCTAAAAATGGAGCATTTGTATTTCACTTTTCTTACAAACATCTAAATTTTTGAAAACAATACAGCCCACATGTTAGCTTCTAATTTAGCTAGGGGGAAAAGATACATTTTCAAAATATAAATGTAAAGATTTTAAAAGTTTTTAGGTTTGTGAAACTAGTAGACATTAATCATATTTAAAATGAGGTATTCGACTCAAGTGATCCTAATCTATACATTTAAGCACAATTAAGCATCATGTACATCCACAAGACTGAGATCCTAATTAGAAGATGTATTTTATGCTTGTTTAAATAAATCAAAATAGATTCGACTGTCATATGTAACTAAAAAGAACAACATCCAAAAAAAGTTGGGTTTGGAAAGTACAATTATATTAAATTGCATTTGTTTGATGGAAAACAATTGTATCCTGAAAGCATGTACAATTTTTTTGTATGCAATTTAATCTCATAGATTCTTACTTCCATAGAATCATTAATTTTTGGATGTTTCATAATAATAGTTAACATTTTGTACAGGACTCTTCCTAATATATATTATATCTCTTTCTAATATATATTATATCTATATATTATAAACTCTATCTACTATATACTATATGATATATATATAAACTTATTCAGAAATATTTGTACAGTTAGGACAATTCATACGTTCCTTTGAGCAGATATTTGTTTCTCCCTTCACTCCTTCTGACCTCTGACTCCTCTCTCAGCTGCCTTCACCTTCTCCCATCACCTTCTTCCCACCACCCCCAAAGGAGCTCACACTTGTACCTTCTAATTGTACTTTCCAAACCCAACTTTTTTTGGATGTTGTCCATTTTAGTTACATACCGGAGCATCCCTATGAGGAAGGTACTGTTGATCATCCATATTTTGTACATAAGGAAACTGAGGCTCTGAGCCACTCCTGTAGCCAGAGAGTGACGAAGCTGGGCTTTCCGCCTCAGTTCTCTGCAGAGTTTGTGCGTTTAACCACTAACTGTATTATTTTTAATACTTAAATATTCAATTGTAGTATTCCTTCTACTAAATTAGCTATATATCTGAGAAAATTTTTAAGGAGTGACAATGAATTACATATAGAACTATTTTTTATTTTTCAATAGAAAAATGAAAGAGATGAGCATGAGTAATATTTTATACTTAATATGCATTTCACTCTGAAACTCTGATTTCTGTAGTCTTGATTTCTTCATCTATAAAATAAGAAAGATACATCCTACACCAGGTGATTCTAATGATTCAATAAGATCATTTAAAATTAGTTGTTTCTCATATGAAAAGAAACTTTTGTGAAACAAAACTTATTGAAAAACAAACATTGGCCTCCTGTTTCTACTGTACTTAAAATGTGTATATCTTTGTTTTTGCTGCTGTTGATAGTGAAAATCAATGAAAACCCTATGTAAATTTATGATGGGATGATTTTAAAACCTTGGAGATACCTAAGAATTGCTTAATAATTGTTGAATTTGATATTTGAAAGGCAATATCCTTAGTAAAATATTAAAATATTAGCAAACCACATTCAAAAACACATTAAGAAGATAGTACAGCACTAGTAAATGGGTTTCATCCCAGGGATGCAAGGTGGGGTCAACACGGACAAATTAATCAATGTAATTTACCACATAAATAGAATTAAGGACAAAACTCACATGATTACCTTTGTCTATTCAGAGAAAGCATTAGACTAATTCTAACACCCATTCATGTAAAAGATGCCAAAGAAACTAGGGATAAAAGGAACTTACCTCAATATTATGAAGGCTGTATATGACAACCCAAAGCTACTATCATGCCAAGTGGAAAAAAAACTAAAAAGATTTATTCTAAAATCATGAATAAGACAATAATGTCCATTCTCACCATTTCTATTCAACATAGTTCTTGAAATTCTAGCCACAGCAATCAGGCAAGAGAAGGAAATTAAAGGAATACAAATAGGAAATAAAGCCAAGTTATCTCTGTTTGTTTATGATATGATCCTATAACTAGAAGACCCAAAAGGCTCTACCAGAAGACTTTTATACTGATCAACTAATTCAGCAAAGTAGCATGATTCAAGATCAACATACAGAAATCAATAGCTTTCCTATCTATACTCCAATAATGAACCTACTGAGGAAGAAAAAAAATCAGGAAAACTTTCCTGTCCACAATAACAGAGAGAAGTGGCAGATAGGGAGAGAGAAACTTTGGAAGAAATCTAATCAAGGAGATGAAAGATCTCTACAATGAAAACTACAGAACATTGAAGAAATAAATCTCCATCTTGCTTTCCCAAATGAGTACAACCACTTTGGAAAGCAGTATGGGGATTCTTAAAGAGACTAGGTAAGGAACCAAAATAAGGTCCAGCCATCGCACTGGAAGAGCAGAATGAGATTGACCAAATCATGCTGTGTGCATTTGTGAATGTACCTCAGTGAATTCCACCTTTATATATATATATATATATATATATATATATATATATATATATATATATATAAAGGGAAAATTTATTAAAATAATAAATAGGTTGGGGGAAGATCAGTGGAGTACAGAAGGAGAATGAAAATGGAGGAAGGAGGTACTGGGAACTGAAATGGAGAAAACCATATTCCATGCATGCATTACTGTATCAAAATGAACCCCACTATTATGTATAGCTATAATGCACTTACCATGAAAAACAACTAGACTAAATAATATTTGGCTTTTTATTTTGCCTCAAATTCAATTTCATCCATTTCTATTTCTCTAAGTATCTGAATATTGTGTACTTGATAACTTTAGGAATTTTTGAAGAATTACCACTGACAGTTTTAGCAGTAGGGATTGTGGTTGCAACTAGAAGAATCTCATTCAAACATTTATACCCCAGTGTCTGTTTGACACTTTTCTGTAGATACTGTGACATAGAAATGAAAAAAAGAAAAAAAAAAGTGAACAGCTTTAAATGTCAAGTAGGCTTTCAGGTAGACCTTTAGTTATTTTTATAACCTGTGACAAGTTATGTATGACAAAAGGCTGTCCTGTCAGGGGAGAGATGAAAGTCATCTGAGATTCAGAGAGAAGTAGGATGAAGCCCAGCGGTGGTGGGTGGAAGTCTCTGCTCGCACAATGGAATGGAGTGAAGAACCATCATGTTGTATTTGAAGGACGGATATGTTTGGTATGTCTGGAGTGAGGGATTCACAAGAAGGAACATGGAAATATAAGATCAAAGGTATAAACAGGTCTAGATCATTTCGTGCCTTGAGTGCTTACCAGATATTAGAATAGAACTTAACCATATATTAGAACCCTGAAATCGGTGGAGAACCATTGGAGAACTTACGTCAGTTACATTATCGGATTTTCATTGTAAAAATGCTGCTGTGTCAGTAGAGGAAACTTGCTCACCCTGGAAGCAGGAGTGGAGAGAAGCCTCTTGAACTAGTCTGGGGAAATTTTGAAGAAGACTTGAGAAGAGAATGGACAGAAGAGATATGAAAGATTTAATCTTTTTGATTTGGTGACATTTTGATTGAAGATTAAAAAGGTATGACTTTGGGCTGGGATTGTGGCTCAGTGGTAGAGGGCTCGCCTAGCACAGGCGGGACCCAGGTTCGATTCTCAGCACCACATAAAAATAAAGGCATTTTTTTTTTAAAAAGGTATGACTTTGAGTGAATCGTAGTTTATAGAGTGGTAATTGGAAACGGATGGTGGAATCATTAGCTAAGATAGAGCCGGAGGAGAAAAGTAGACATGCTCAGGAAGGTTTAGATACTGCTGTCTGAAATCCAGGACAGTAGTTTGGAATCTAGACAGAGGGTTCAGGGTATTATCTGTCATCTTCGACTGACCTTCATTAGTACAATATAAATGGTCCTCTGCCACATGAGATGCTTCTCACTCAACCTCATTGGATTTCAAGTGAACATTCTTTTTTAGACTACATTTCTGATTTCTCTAGTGCATTGAGTATTGGCTATATTTGCCCTGAAGATAGAAGGAAGGCAAAAGCACTTATGGCAACCACTGTAATTTGCTAAAATGACTTATATGGCTTTTCAACAGATATGCACCATTGGCCGACCATAGTCGGCCAAGGTAAGAGAACTTTGGTCTTTATTCTTAGTTGATAACCAAGAAGAGCATCAAAAGCAGTTTAAATATAGCATAGCAAAGATGCAAGGCAGAGCAGTGTTCTGTATTTATGATTATACTAGGCAAATAGAAGTGATACCAGAATGTGAGAAGACTCATGTAGTAGCTATGGAGTTGTATCTCTCATCTCCCTTCCAGAAAACTGCTATAAGGAACAGAGTTGCTTAACAGACTTCAGTTGCCACTGGATAGGAATGCAGTATGGCAGCCACACTGAAGCTACCATTCCCTATAGTTACTCATATCCAATGACCAAGCATGGTGTTGGTGTTAGATACAGGCGAACTCTGCAAGAAATGGGAGTTCCATCATGGGCCACCTCTGCCCAGGATCTTCCTATGAGCCTCACCAAGATTTCTCAGAATTTCTTCATGGCCTGAGGTTCTTCCTGTCACATTATCTTCTCACTTTTCTTGCACTGATTCAGTTCTGCATTATGGTCTAAAAACTCTATTAATGCTTCCTTCATTTTTATTCTTCAAAGATAATTTCTCCCAATAAATCTCTTACACATCTAGTCCTATCTCAGTGTCTATTTCTTGGAGGATCTAAATTGACACAACTCAGTCCTCTTTTAAGCTGACAAAATTTCTACACAAAACAGCCTGAGTTACTAACTATGTCTCAGATGGTAGTCCCCACTTTTACTTTCAGGCCAAAGGCATCTCATTTGTTTTCTCTGGATAAGTGGCCTTCTGCTCAGTGTGCCCAGAAGAACACTTTACCATACATTCATGAAGTTCTTAGAAAGAGATAGATATTTAGGAAAATAGGTATGTGTGTCTATTAAGCAAACTGTTGCACAAACACTTCAAGATGAAAATTGTCTCAAATTTCTGAGAGAATATTTTATAAGAACAAATGCCAGGGGTCTCCAAGAGACATATTTACTCTATGGAGCAGGACCAGCAATACTGTCCAAGTAGCAATGGTCATCAAGGAAATATATTCACCCACCTGCTTCCTACTCTCCATCCCACTTCCTACTCTTAGCCTTGTACAAATGTGGGATGAGAGAATGAGTAGCTTCTGCTTGAGTGGAGTGAAATCGAGGTGGAAAGCAAGTTTTACTCAGGGAGAAAAATATGTGAATATGTAAATAGAGGAATATGTGAAGTGAGGGGCAGTTTCAGGTAGAGGAAACGTCTTCTCTATGTATTTAGGATGATGGACAACTCATTCTTGAACTCATGCATGAGGACATTTTTCAAGGGGTCGGCAAGGAGGCCTTCAAAGAGATGATGAGTTAATAACGTGGCCTTTAAAGGAGAGTTTAGGAGGGAATCGACTATCATAGGAATTATGATTTCAGCAGAAGTCCAAAACAGCAGGGATGAGTGGCACCGAAAGGTCTAAAGATTTGTAACTGAACTCTATGAAAACTTGTGTTTGTGCTGACAGAACACTGGGCCCAAGGCCCAAGGAAAGATGTTATTCTGTACGTGGTTTGGTCAGCAATCTGCAGCCTTTGCTCATCATTACAAATAGAACCTGAATGAAATGATATCTTTTGACTTGGCAATTCTCAGAGTTGTGTAAGAAGGATAACGTAATTAGAACCTAATCAAGATGTTGTCACTAATTCTTTTATGACCCATTGGATCTAATGAGCTCAAATATTTGCCAATAGCTGCTACAACTCATCTATATTCATATTCTCATCTTTCTGGTTACGCATCTAGAGTACATTTTTTCCAGTCTCCATTGTGGTTGTGTGTGATTAGGTGACTGAGTTCTATCAGTTCTATCAGCATAGATTGGTGGATATGATGTATATCATTTGTGGGTGTAGCCCACAAAACTTCCCAAACTCCTCTTTTCCTAGTTTCTCTTTGCATGGGGTTGGTCTCTGAGGTCCTATTTGTGTCAAAGTTGGAAAGAACTTAGAAGAGAATTTCCTTCCCCTACTGTCACCAAATAGCCAACTTAACAATGGGACAGGAAAATGAAACTTTTCTGTGTCACACTATGAGATTTGGGGGTTATTTACTATAGCAATGACTTACCAACGGATACATTATCTGTGAGAGATATGTTCATTATTTTGAGCCTGTGGCAAACTTCAGAGAGTTTTGGAGCAAAGCCATGTTGTTCTCAGTAAGTAATTTTTGTTTTTTAAACTTTATTTTAAGGAGAACAGCCTAGGTCATTCCTGGGACATCCCAAAGACAAAATACAAAGTTACCATGTTGTTCAAGCCATCTCCATCATGCATCCAGAATCAGAGGGCTGTGTGAGCATGAATCCAGGTGTTTCTGTAGGCACTCTCTGTCTGGTAAGTTGACTTCACCCCACAGGACTCGATTCTGTCCTGATGGCACAAAGTGGGTAAGACTTCCATCATGCCTCCTTGTATCACACTGCCACTTTTCTCTCAAATACTATCACAGTTTCTCAGCAGCTTCATAAGACCAAATGACAGTGGAAAGAAAAAAGGCTAAGACCATGCTATATGACGTGGTGTATCTAGCATCACAGTCCTGCACAATTGGCCCGGGACAGTTGGAGAAGGGAAAGTCTTCAAGTGGATAGAATTTTGTAATAGTAACTAAATTTTGATTTCATAGATAAACCAGATTCCCTTAAATACAATCTCAACATTATGGTCTTTAAATATTAATTGCGTCGTAGGTCTTCACTTAAACCTCAGCTGTTATTGTATATATTTCTTCAACTTCTCCTTAGCTCTCTATTCTTTTTCTTCATAGAAGGTACTAATATTTACAGAAGTATTTAGGTTATTTTATTTAAAAGTCTTCCTTCCTGTGTTGTAAATTCTGTATAAAGTGAAGATTGTTTTGCACTGGTTGATTCTTCTGTCTGGAGCAGCACACTTTCCCAGATATCCTGCAAATGCCACCTCTACCTCTGAGCCTCATTTAAATAGCACCTGTCCAAGATTTCTCTAATCGCCCCATTTAAGTGCAAGTTCTTTCACCTTCTACCATGATCCTCTGGACTCTTCCTAAACCTGCTCTATTTTTTGTCCATTATACCTGCAAGATTCTGTCACTCTAAATACTTTACTTATTTTTTATAATTATCAATATCTATTTTGATTTTGTGTTGCATGTGAGCAGGAAATTTTGTCTGACTTTGTATTCTGTTTATCCTAATATGCTTATCCCATTGCCTGGCATATAATAGTCATTTTTTGTTGTTGTTGTTGTTGTTGTACTAGGGATTGAACCCGGGGCACTTAACCGCTAAGCCCCATCTCCAACCCTTATTATTTTGAGCAGTGTCTTGCTAAGTTGCTTACAGCCTTGCTAAATTGCTAATGGCTTTGAACTTGTGATCTTCCTGCCCCAGCTTCCTGAGCAGCTGGGATTTTACAGGTGTATGCTACCATGCTCTACTCTAGTAGTCATTTATGAAGTATTTGTTAAATAAGTAAAGAAGTAATTTTAGTATGTAGAGTTGGGAAAGAAATATGCAAGCTACCAAAAGAAAGGCCACAGATAGGGAAGTCTACTCTGGGTAGGATGGTCAAGGGGACCTCACTAAGATTAGCTATAAATTATGCTGTACACACAAACTAAAAGGATGTAAAGAGAAATTGGGGCAAGTGGAAGGAGCAGCATGGACACCACTCTAAGGCAGAGCATATATATCTGATTGGAGGAACTTGAATAAATCAACTGTGACTTTAGCATAAGAAGAGGGAGTGGCATTGAGAGGTGGCTGCAGACTTCATCCTCCATCCTGTGTAGACCTTACAGGGCAAAGCAGTGTCTCGAGATTTCCCAGAAGAACAAGAAGAACTGTGTCACAAGCAAGAAAATAATGTATTTTAGTTTAAAGTTTGTGAAAAATTGATCTTACTGCTGTGCAGAGAATCATACCAGCAGGGGAAGAAGACCTGCTACAAATCTGTTGAAAAAGTCTCTTGAAGAAATGACGATCTTGGAATTAGCTGGAAACCACAAAATTGAAAGGAAGATGCACAGTGAGAGAGAGGGATCGTGGATTCCTTCCACCCCTACCTCTACCCATCCACCAAATGGATAGTTTTGCCTTTTACCCCAGGCAGAGGATGGGGAGGACAGGGGTCAGGAGTGGAGGTGACCATCTCAGGTAGGAACGAGGAGTAGTTTTGTGCACAATTTAAATTGGACATGTCTTTGGAAGATTCAAGTAGACATACATAGCAAATATTTGAGATGACCAGCCTGAAGTCCTGAGCAGTTTGGGGTAGGGACATGAACTTGAGCATTACCACCACAAGTGCATTGCTTAAAGCCCTAGGAATGCTGTGAGCACTCAAGAAGCAAGCACAGAGAAGAGAGAGTCTTGGATTTGGGTGGAAGAGAAGTCACTGGCACAGGAGAACAAGACCAGTTGGCAGCTAGGAAGTAAGAGAAGAGCCAAAGAGAGGAAAGTGTTCTAGGAAGAAGGGAGTGTTCTCCGGAGCTTCTGAGAATTTGAAGATGAGGACAGACAAGTGCTCATTGATTTTGGCAACAAGTAACTCACTGGGGACATTAGCCATAGCCGTTTCAGAGGAGAAGAGCAAGCAGGGTGAAACCAGATCGAAAGGTGAAGAGTGAGAGGGAACGGAGGTGGTATCTGTGGGTAAGGAAATTTTTATGTTTTGTTTAACTACTAAAGAAGGTAGAATATTTTTGAACACGTTCTGACAATTGAATTGAAAGATGAGGCTGTCTGAAGCAGGAGCGAGCAGAGACAGCCTGAGGAGCAAAGTCCTTGATAAGAGTGAAGGAAATAACGTCACCCGAGGGAACCCTTCGTCTATCTGGGAAGTAAGGGAACATGGGGAAGACAGGAGCAGGTGTGGCCCGGGCTCCAGGGGTGTTCTGTCTACTCTTGGCCGGGCTCATTCTTGTGTCTGGTGATGGACATCTTCTTCTAGTGGAGAACAGGGAGGGCTCGTGGCTCTCATCCTCCAACAGCCTCATCCAGGCACCTTCTCCTGGTGGTGGGAAATGGGACAGCAAGAGTCCAAAACACTAAATTCCACTTTTATAAAATTTGATAACATCTTATTGGCCAAACAAGTCAAGGTTAGAGTCAGAATATAAGGCAAACAGAGGTGCCAGGCAGACTGAGATGGATGGGACCGGTGAAGGCCAAACGCAATCAGTCTGTTACAGAATTAGGCAGGAAACCCACCCCATGGAATGAGGCCAGTTCATTCATTGAATGCTATGAGCTGGAGAGGTGAGAACCCAGACCAGTGAGAAAAAATGGTGAAGTTAGCTTTTAAAGGAAGAAATGACACAATCTTTCGTAAAAGTGTGGTATGAGTTTTGAGCACCCATTTGCTTTGGACCATCGTGAACTTGATACCAGCCTGATTATATGTGCACTGTTCTTCATCCGAGATCTTCTTCACGAACAAGAACATTTGAAAGGGTAAGTGATTGTGTTAAGGTTCTGGGTGTATTTTGGCAATGTGTGGAGGGGAAGGGCAGTGAAGACGTGGCAGAAGCCACTGAGTGATCACAGGGATGGGTCACAGAAGGGAAAGAAAAGTGGAATGGAGCCCAGGGCAAACCACTGTATCAGTCGGACACAGAGACGAGAGAATAAGAATGTAGAAGTTGGGCACTATGCATATATCTGAGAATGGAGAGAAGCTCTGCTAGAGAGGAAAATACTAAAATTGCGGAGTTCATCAAAATGCAGTTTCCAGAGGCTGAAAGAAAAACTGTCTGTATTTAGGCTGTGAGAAATAACACATGTCTTTTTAAAAAGTTTTATTTTCAAAGCCAGACATTCATTTATTCAACTGTACTTATTGAGCAACTACTTTGTGCTCAGCACTCATCTTGGTATTATTTCAGCAACAAACAAAGCATTCTGTTGATGTAAACAGGAAATATTTCACAAAAAAGTCAAACAGAGCATGTTACCAAATGGTAAGTCCTAGGAGTTGTGATGTAGAAGACAGTGGTGGCAGAGTTGTTAGTTTCCAATGCGGTGGTCAGGGCCATCCTCAGTGACAATTTGACACTGAAGCAGGAGAAGATATTAGATACCAGATTCTATGGAGTTGGGACAGAAAAATTGAAAGAGTTCATTTTTGGTATTTTGTTGCTTTGGCAAAATCATGTGCTCAGATGAGGAGAGTGGAAGAGGGGTTGAGTTGTGGGTTTGAATTGCTGTCAATAAAATCAATTAAAACATCTGTTTCCACCTCAAGCTCAAGATACAGCCATGTGCTTTTAATTTGCATATTATTTTTGGTCATATTTTACTGAGCCACTGTTGCAGTCATTGGGTGGAAAATATTACTCAAATCCTATCAAAGTTTTCCCATTCAGTTTATGAATTTTGTGAACTGATACCTAACTCAGAATTTTTATTATTCATGGAAAAAATCACATAACTTGAAAACCAGATGCTTAAATCACTAAAGGACCCAGAAGACTATGAAGTTGCATAATTGAAGAACTCCAGCAAAAAGGGTATTTCAGTTACAGAGTGAAGTTCTGAGTTATGTGCTTATGTAAACTCAAAGGGGTCAGCAGAGCATTAGAAAAATTTTGTTCCATTTTCCTTTAATTTTCATAAAATGAATCTATTCATAAACCATTAGGGTGGTTCAGAAAAATCCAATTAAAAATGCATCTTGCAATTTGAGGACTTTATTAGAAGTTAGATCATCAAAAAAGGGAACCAACCTTCAAATAGTGACATTGTTTAATGTCACAAAGATCCACCGCTTGATACTCTTGATGAAATGAAAAGTAGAGAGCTCTCCCTGCACTGTGGAGCTTGTGGAGTGCTGTAAAACTCATCAGATACCATTTTCTCTTAGAAGCAGAGTCAGATTTTTATAATTTTGTAAACATGTTAGAAAACTGCACAGAAATGACTAGAGGGAAAAAGAAACATCTGGAACTTTTATAGCATCTCTCTAGGGAGCAGGGCTTGTGGGGCCTATTGATGGAGTCAATGACTGCCTGACGGGGAGATCCTGTCCACAAATCTTTCGTCTTAGACCTTTTTCTATTATGAAACTCCACTATTAGCAATTTATTTCTTGAAGATCTTGCTTATGTTGGGTTCAGAACTCTTTGTATCTCACGTTCCCTCTTTCTCTCCCCTTCCCCACCAAACATCAGTGTTATTGGGCTCCAACTCAGCCCTCTGTTCTCCTACTCCTTTCCCAATGCCATCTTGAACCTCCTGTGCATTGATGAGTCTGCAGCATTTCTTTATTTCTTCAGCCTCAGCAAAGTCTGCTGGGTGTAATCGTGACGGATGCCATTTATGCAAGGCTTACATATAACCTGTATCAGTCAGAAGACTAAGAACTTTCAAATATGATTCACTTATTCCTCTTAACCCTATGAAGTTTACAGGGGGAAAAAAAAATAAAGCACATTACATGTGGGTAACTGGCCAAGATCTCATGGTATACAGGTAGAACAATTGTGATTCTAATGCTATTGTTTTAATCACCTCCTTACACTAATTTTCCCAATTAGATGTATCAAAATGTCCAGTGGAATCTTATTTTGTTCTTCCCACATCCACTCTGTCTCCCATCTTCTAGATCCTACTTAATGGCCACACCATCCCCCAGACACTGTAATCAAAAGCTGGGAGCAGGGCCAGGGTCACAGACATGTGGTTTAATGCTGATTGGTCACCAGCTTTAAATTCTTAATAATTTCCAAATAGTTTTGTTTTTCACTTGGTCCCACAAATTAGGTAGCTGTTCCTGCCTGGCAGTCATTTTCTTCTCTCCTTGCCTTTCTGGTTTCTTCTCATCCTGTCTTCCACCTCTTCTTTAGAGAGAAATACTGAGTCTCCTCTTTCCTTGAATCCTGCTTGAGTGTCTGTCTCTTCTCTAGACCAACTTCCATCCTCATGACATTTTCTTTTTCTTTTCTGGATTATCAGGGAGTCTTTTCTCCATTTCTACTCTCAATTTTCTGTAATTTGTCCAGCACATTGTTTCAAAAGAGTCTCTCAAAAACATACCTCCTAATGCTACTCCTCTGCTTCCAATGATGTCTTACTTCCTGTTGGAATAAAGCACAAACTCTTCTCCTGGCACCTCATGCTCTCAATCTCCTGTCTTTTGCTTGCCTCCTCAGCGGCACCTCTCACTACCCCTCTGCTCACCACTGCTGCCCAGCCATGCTGAAATGGGTGCTGCCATTTTACCAGTCCATGCTTTTGCATTTGGTATTTCTCATTCCTAGGGTGCGCTTTTCTCTTATCTTCTTAGGAAAAGGGTTTCCAGAACTTTCTCTGCTTTCCCCAAAGGCAACTGATCATCCCATTCCCTATAGCATCAAGACAGTTTACATACCTTCGTTACACCTTCCATCTAAAATATAAGCACTTTTATTAGGCTAAGCCATAGAAATGACTAAGCTCTAGAAATGGTTGAACATGTGAAGATTTTTTGTGCTTTGACTTTATTGAGATTTTGGAGGACACTTTCATTGATGAGCTAAGGATTGAGGGTGTTCTGTATTAAACATTGTTTCTCCACCATTAAAGGTAATTCCTGGCAAAAAAAATAGGTAAATAAATTTCTTGGAAGGAATAACAAATTAGAGAAAATTGTGAGACCTTTATTTACTTGGGATGGAAATGGTCACTTTTAATCATTAAATTTTTTTCTCTATACAATCTTTATGTTTTGAGGAAAATCTAATCTCTCAGTTAAAAGAAGCCAAGGTATCTCATTCTTTTTCATGCCTTTATACATGTACTTTATTAATTTTTTTTGCATTACAATTCTTATCACACATATATACCACAATTTTTCATATCTGTTTATATATAACGTATGTTGACACCCAATTTGAGTCTTCATACATGTACTTTGGATAATGATATCCATCACATTCCACCGCCCTTGCTAATCCCCTGCCTCCTCCCTTAACCTCCCTCCCCTCTTCCCTATCTAGAATTCATCTAATCCTTCCATGCTCCCCTTTCCTACCCCATTGTGAGTCAGCCTCCTTATATCAAAGAAAACATTGGCAGATGCCGGTTCAAAATCAGGAAATCCCAGAGGTTTGGTGTGAGAAGAGATTTCCACAAGAACACCAGGTTGTTTTTGGGGGGATTGGCTAACTTCACTTAGCATTATCTTCTCTAACGCCATCCATTTACCTGCAAATGCCATGATTTTATTCTCTTTTATTGCTGAGTAAAATTCCATTGTGTATATATGCCACATTTTTTTTATCCATTCATCCACTGAAGGGCATCTAGGTTGGCTCCACAGTTTAGCTTTTGTGAATTGTGCTGCTATAAACATTGATGTGGCTGTGTCCCTGTAGTATGCTGTTTTTAAGTCCTTTGGGTATAGTCTGAGGAGAGAGATAGCTGGGTCAAATGGTGGTTCCATTCCCAGATTTCCAAGGAATCTCCATACTGCTTTCCATATTAAGCCAAGGTATTTCAGTATAAGGATTCAAGCAACCTGGAATGTTTCTTAACAGAGTTACTGTCAAAACTTTGTTTATAAAGACAGTCATAAGAGTTCAGACATTGTTAAAGGAAAATTGTGAGAACGAAACTTTCAGAGAGTTTCTTTCTCTGGCCCTAAGCTGATATACCCATGGACTTAGAAAAAAAGTATTGCTATCTGGCAAAGGACTGGTGGACAATGAGGATCCTGCAGATGGCCAAGGAGGACAAAGAGAACTTCCAATAGGCTTTGAGAGCAAAGCCTTCTACCTTTTAGAAAAGTGTATAAAATTTGTGAATTTTCTGTAGCTCACTGCATGTCCTCCAGAGTAATTCCCGATGCTCCTGACTCTGGTTCCAGATCTAGCTTTACTACCTGCTTCAGAGGTTGTTCATGTCATCACCCTTGGGTATTCTTGTGGGAAGCTCTTCTCACGCCAAACCTCTGGGACTTCCTGATTTTGAACCGGCCTCTGGCCTCTGGTTTGATCTTGCCTAGCAGAGTGCCTCAAGGGAGTTGAAGCCTGCTTACTTTTCTAGGAACAGGGAAAGGGTGCTAAATGAGAGTGCTTAATGCTCCTGTCAAGTTGATTTTCTTTTTAACCAGTTATCAGTTTTGAAAAACACAGATACATTTAATCCTGGGCTAGATCTTGTGAAGTATAGAAAATAAAAATTGTTATGGTTTGGATGCGATTTCCCCCAAAAGCTCATGTGTGAGAAAATGCATAAAGGCTCAGAGAAAAACGACTGGGTTTCAAGAGCCTTTAACCCAAACACCTGATGGGATTAATTGAGTGGTAACTGAAGGCAGGTGGGGTGTGGCTGGAGGAGGTGGGGCATTGGGGTCATGGCTTGATCTGGTGTGTGGACTCTATCTCTGCTCTCTGATCATCATGTGAGCTCCTTGCCTCTGCCACACTCTTCCTCCATGATGTTCAGCTTCACCTTGAGCCCTGAGGAATGGAGTCTGTTGTCTATGGATTGGGAACTCTGAAACTGTGAGCCCCTAAATAAACTTTTGCTCCTATACAGTTGTTCTGCTTGGATCTTTTAATTGCATCAGTGAAAAATCTGATTAAAAAAATCTATAGGATCAAGAAATTTATAATATAATTGGAATGCCTAGGTAAGTCCTTCAACCTCCCAAATAGATAATGATGAGAGGTCAGCTTTTGTGGAACTGAGTATCTGTGTAGAGACTGAAGTGAAGTCATGATTTCTTAGAGTGAGGTTATCAGAGAAGCATGGGGAACAGCTGACCCTCCAGGGCAGCCTTAAGACGAGCAGTGAACAGGAGTAGCCACTCTAAGATCATGGCCACCTTAACCAAAAGGCTGTGATAAGAGAATGAGAGTTCAAGGGCAATATGGGGCCATGAGAAAGAAAGGAAGAAGGTGAGTCCAGAGAACCCTTTCATGTAAGGGGAGAAGCCTTGCCGAGAGGTCGAATATGGGAGTCAGGAAAGTGAAAATCCATGTGTTTCAGCTAAGGATGGCCATCCTGCCAAGATTAGTTGGGAAAGGAAGTCAATTGAATTTTATTTGGGGAAGGGAGGGTGGGAGAAGGTAAAGAGAATGCTGATCGTCTAGCTTGCGAAGTCAGCCATAAATGGAGAGCAGTGTTTCTGGTATGTGATCTGAAAAACACAGATTCCCCCAGGATAAGAATAATGCTACCTAAAAGTAAAGGAAGAAAGAGATCAACAATTAAAATGAGGAGGGTATGCTATGGACAAATATGTTTGAAAGCTATCAAATAAAACTGAAAGCTGGGCATGGTGGTGCACTCCTGTAATCCCAGCTATTTGGAAGGCTGCGGCAGGAGGATCACAAGTGCAAGGCCATCCTAAGCAATTTAGGGAGACCCTGAGTCAAAATAAAAATATAAATAACTGTGAATGTGGCAAAGTGAGGCCCCGGGTTCAATATTCAGCACCAAAAACCAAGCAAATGAAAACCAAAGTGAATTCAGTTTTGCATATGGTAGGATTTCTCAGATTCTCTGTGATGAGGATGTTCCCTATGAGACCATTCCATGTTGAGCAGTTCCTAATATTACATCACCATACTGCATACTAATGGAGAATTCCATGGGACTAGCATTTTGTAGGGCATAATTTTTAAATAACAGAAAGTCTCAAGGTATATGCTGAGCTAGGAACAAGGACTGGTAAGAGTTGAAATAGCAGATCATTCATTTTAAGAGTGGATAATCACCATTGTCAAATGATATGGGAAAATGTTTTCCTCTGTGCTTCATTATAAATAAATAGGAGGTATGAAGATGATGTAGGGATAGAAAATGAGGTCATGGCTACCTCAGGATATCCAAAGATGTGGCCAATGAAGACTGTGAGACCCAGATGATGTATCTCAAAGCAAGAAGAGTAATGATAGTACATAAACAATTAATGTTTACAGTGAGGTACATATCCAGTTTCATTAGCTATCAGTTGTTGCTTTTGAAAGCAAAAGAAAAAGATGTATTTATAGCCAAGGGAAGCTGTCTGATGTGCTGTTTGGGTTAATTGCTGCCATATTAGATTTCAGAGCCAGTTTCTATTTTCATTAAGACAAATTTGGCAATTGCCTAGCTTGTATGTTGGAATGATCTCCATGTATGTAAGAAAAACGAATACCATTAAAATTGGAGAAAAGGCATATTTTAAAATTTGTAATATAAGCATACTTTAAAGAATGCTTTGCTCTTTTAGGATCTATGTAGCATCTAGGTTCAGGACTGAATATAGGGAACCAGCCATTTTGTAAACTCATCATCCCATGCATCATGGACCTGGCATAGATGAGTATTTCATAAGTACTGGAAGGTTATTTTAACTACCATATAACCTGTTTTATACTTCACTCTAATTAAAATTGAACTTTTTAATCATCACTTATTTACCATTATATGTTGTTTTTTTTTCTCCCCTAATCTTACCTTCATATTTGCTTAGAAGGATAGATGACTGCTCATGGATGCTCTGATGGTTTCTTTTAGAGCAAGAATTGTCTTTTAAAATATTTATCTGTGTGATTGATCCAGTCAATTTGTTCATGGGTGCATTTTTTTTTCATGTGAGTCACAACTAATATTTTACCTATTGCTGTGTAAACTCACACACACACACACACACACACACACACACACACCCCTAGCTCATGCAGATGTGATTCTACTGAAATGAAACAGAAATGACAAGTCACATTCAACATTTTATCATTAGGTCTTATTTCTTTATTGTTAAAAATTGTGAGATAATTATCAAAAACTTTCAAAATCTACTTAAGAATCTAGCAAGTATTGAAATATGTGGTTGAATGTTAGTGAGATAAAATATTATAAAATCCAGAATTACCTTTTCCCCGACATATTTCTTGTCTTTTTCTATTTCATAGCAGCACCTGGGATTCCACTACTAATTTTACTTACTTTAGCAAATTTATACTGGGTATGTGGAACCTAGTACACAAAAGATTCCCAAGAAGTAAAGATGACTGCCATCTTCCCCCCATTGTTAAAATGCTCATGGACTAATGATGAGCAAATTGGTGGGTTTGACCATACACATCTCAATGCCATGACTGTTGCTGTTCTAATGGGGAATCTAAGGATAACAGGATCCCTTTAACCAGGTAGTGATTAACTTCTTGAAGGGTGGGTAAGATTCTGAAAAGCAGAATAAAGGAAGGACACTGTAAACTTAGCAGGGTAAATGAAGTCATATGAATATAGAAATCAGGAAAAATAGGACCGAGTGTAACTGCAGTGTAAGTTGTGCAAGACTGTAGGCAGACTTGACTATTGGGCTTAAAGTTTGGATTTCATTCTATAAGGTAACCACTGAAAATTTTTAAAAAGAATATCATAATTTTATCCTCATCTTTCTTTGACATTATCCATCTAATGTTAACAAGTTATTTGTATACATATATATACATATATGTGTGTATTTATATATATGTGTGTATGTGTATATGTGTATATGTATGTTTGTATGTATGAAATTTATATATATATATATATCTTTTATTTATGTGTATTTATATATTATATTTATATATTGTATTTATATTTATATATTATATATATATACATATATATACACATATATTATATATATATATGTTTTTGTGTGAGATACAGTATTTTGTAGATGGCCAACTAAGGCTGAGTGAGTTACAATGATCTGTTCAAAGCCATAGAGCTAGTATGAGGTTGAGCTAAGATTCAAACTGTTGAGGATGATGTATATTAAGTGACCATAGAGTCTGAAAACATTAGTAGAACTTAGTAAATGCAAGCTCTTGCTCTTGTTGTTTTGTTATTATTATCTGTTACTGTTGGTAATGGCTTCTTCTTTCCATGTTCCAAGACTCCCTGCCCTTGGCCCACAAACAAGTCTTTAAAATACCATATCTACTATGTTATTCCAAATATCTTTTCCCCCCCTAAATTCCAGGAATTAAATTAAAACTCTTTCTTGGTGTGAGATGTTCTCCATAACTGCATTATTGCTTACTTCCAAGCATTTTCTATCACTGTTTTCCTTCACATAGCCTCTCTAATGGTGAACTGGCTTAAAAATGAGGTCATCCGTCTGGCAGTACTTACAGGGCCCTTGGGTATTGAGCATGAGTTCGCTGGGCACTATGAGACAACAGGAGGGTGGGGATTATATTGAATAGGAGGGTGTCTAAATATTTCTACAAAATCAATTGTGTTCATGAAAACACTAGCTGTTCCTGGGTCTTTGAATTTTTAATAAAAGCTATGTCTTTGAATTTGGATTTGAAATTCATCAATTTTTAAATATCGTTAACTAATTAAAGATTAGGATAATAAACAAAGTATATCTGTGGGCTGGATCTGGTTCATGAATTGCCGTTTTGAGATCTCCTGTCTCAGTCCTGGATACGTTTTACGTTCCTCTCCATGCACCTTTGTTTCTGCTCTTCCTTCTGGGATACATGCTGTGTTTCCACCTCATTCTTTCAGAAGTCTTCTGCACCCTTCAGTGCCCAGGGATGGGCCAGCAGTCTCCTGGGCTCCAGTCGCTGGCCTTCTCTGAGCATCACCAATACTGCTTATGGCCTGTGGCCCTTATTTGACTCTTACAAAATCCTTGATCTTAACATTTCTGTGTGATATGTCTTATATTTGTTCATTAAGAATAATTTTTTGAGAGCCACGATCTTGTTATAGATTGTATATTTTAGCCATAACTGCAATGGCTGGCACGAGATGGTATAACTCTTAAACAAAATCATGCAGTTCAGTGAATGGAACGATGTATCTCAGAACATTTTGGTTAAAATTATTATTTTATTTTATTTTTTTAGTTGCTGATGGACCTTTATTTTATTTACTTATTTGTACGTGGTGCTGAGAATGAAACCCAGTGTCTCACATGGGCTAGGCAAGCACTGTACTGCTGAACTACAACTCTAGCCCTGGTTAAAATTAAAAAAAAAAAAAAATTGCATATCTGTGAAAAAAGCTGAAGTTTTATTCCTTTGATTTTGGAATTATCATTATATTACTTTTAGAAACAAAGACTGTTTTTGTGGAAGACAACAATTTTATTCTCAGAAGTCTAGAAGAATGAAAGATCATTCAGTATTACTTAACTATAGAAGTTGCATGTAGTTGATTTTGTATATTTTATTTTGAAGCTTTTTTTTTTCTTCAGGATTTTTACATAAATGGACACTCTATGGGGTAAGAAATATTTTCACTATAATTGTTTTGAAGTTGTTGAAGAGGAAAATTGTTTTAAAACACTCTGGAAATGCGGTGGGCTGTTTATTTTGTTAGGCTGATTAGGCAAGTGTTATAAGAACTTAAGCTTACCTTATAAAGATGCTAAGTTCTCAGATTGCCTGGAGTAAATGAAATCTAAAAGAATTCTCAGAGCAATTATTTGAAAGATCTCATGTTTAATCCCAGGCTATAAGTGTGGACAGACAAAAAACAAACAAAGCAAGAAGCCAGAGGAGTGTCAAAATATTGACTTAGCAAAAATCATAAGCAACCTGTATATATATATATGTGTGTGTGTGTATGTAATATTTGCACATATATGCATATATGAAACATCTATGTTTTTATGTTTGTATATATTGAAAATCACTTTATTCTATGGAATACCATAACACATTAATCTCAATCACATAGTGAAGAGAGAAAAGGTTCTCAACATCTATCGGAAATACTAGTGCAGAGATGTGTGCTGGCTAGCCCTGTAATATTTTCTCTCTACTGCATGAGATATCATGCATGTGGCAATTTGTCTATGTAGTCTAACAAGCTTCCTGTTTGACAGAGATTTGGGGGTCTGATGCCTCCAGGGGCCTATCACACTTGTTAAAACAAGAAGGAAATTCCTCTTAGATAAAAGAGTGCATTACCTTTAGGACCTGTGGGTTCTGTTCCAAATCCTTGGAAGCGAGCCCCTGGGAAGAACTGTGATTTTCAGAGGATAGCTGATGAAACATTTATGGTCCAATGGCACTTATGTGCTCAAATAAATTTGGGCCTGACAATCTCATGGCATTTTTTTTTTCTGTTTTGGAAAAAGACGGCCACTTTTTACGCTACAGTGCAGTAGAGTTTGAAACAGAAGAAAATTAATCTCTCCCTTGATTCAATAGCACTTATTGAGCTCCTCCTATATTCTGTTCATTATTGATGCTAGGAATAAAATGAAAATTAAATGACACTCAGTCTTCTTTTACATTCTAATAGAATGAAGTAAAGTCCTAAACAATTGTAATGCAAGATTATTATTGTTTTAACATAGATAAAGTTAGAGAAAGCAATGCACACTTTGATTGGAAAGCCAGTGGAAGTGACAGGAGCTAGGATATCCAAGATGCACAGGATTGTGTTTTGAAAACCAGGCAGGAAGGACAGTGCAGGCAAAAGAAACCTAAGACCAAAATCCAAGAGGCTTAGCATCAGCACAGGTTTGGTTCAGGGTAGGGCCAATAATTTGGTGTGATCATGTGAGGTGGGTGGTAGAATACAATATGAATCAGAACACAAAGGACATTATATGCCCAATAAGGATTGTGATATTTTATCCTGGAGTAGAATATTCTCATTGCCTTGAAATAACACCTATAAGACAAATGATTTAACATCCAAGAGGAGGGTTTTGATGTATGACTTTCTAGGTAGCAGATACTGGTCTGAGATTAGTATTTTGAACTCCTTTTGGGGGCAAGAAGCATCATTGACTACCATATGAAGACAGAAGAAGAAACACTATGGAGAAGTTAAACACTATTCTAGATACATAGGCCCCATTCACACCCATCTGGAGTATCCTCACTTTAACAATTCTGGTGTCTTGCTCCTGTGGATGCTGTCTCTGCTCCATTGTTTCCTTAGCCAACAGGGTAGACTGTAGTGTTTAATTATGAATCACTGATGTGACTGTAGATCTAGACTCCTCAATACTCAGAAGACTTAATGAACAAAATGATTCAATATTGCATGTTAAGACAGAAAAGTATATTTTTAGTGTCCTTCAAATGTAGCACTTGAAATGGACCAATTCTTTTCTTTCCTCTAGACATTAAAAAGTGAAACTAGGAAACAGAAAGACATTTTTGCTGTTTGCCCAAAGGTGATTAAGATGTGACCTGAAGACTGTCAGTGACCATGTCCTCCACCAAGCCCAAAAGTGCAAGAGCAGGGTTCCTACCTGCACAGATGCTGAGCTGAGATCTGGAGAAAGAAGAGTCTGAGCCTGGCTCCTTGTCAAACCTTAGCTGAGAGGATCCTTTGTCTTTCCAACTTCTAACTATGCCAAGCCTTCAAACTCTGTTTTTTGACTGAGCTACTTAGAGAGCTAGGTACTTTGTAGCATCAATTCTGAATATTTGATAGCATATATTCCTATTCTTACATCAGTTCTTAAAATGTAGAATTCCATTGCATAAATATAATAACTATCACACTGAAATAAAATGACACCTAATGACCCCACTCCACACTATCTTCTTTTTTTAACGAACATGAATACATTTTTATATTACTTGGCATTTGATCATCCTAATCAATGATTTTTCTTGATTGGTAACAAGTGAAAATGTGAAACATGACCGATTATGATTCAGAAAGAGAATAAGGGAAATAGTGCCTACAAAATAGTTTTAAATAATGGGTCACTTTACATAATGGGTCACTTTTGAGATTTCTTCTAAAAAATTTAAATTGGTGGATAATTTCATTGGGCCTTGGAGTGCTCAGAAACTTTAGCACACCCGTTTTTAGGGTAGGATACTAGAAATGGTAGCGAGTAAGGCATGAGCATTGACCAAGCCTGCAACGCCTGCTGTGTGGTCGTTCTGGTGAGGTGGGTACCGCTGGACACAGGCTGCTCCTCATTCCAACTTCCAATTTTCCCTGACACGTTTACTGCCCTGTCCTTCTCCATCTTCTTTATCATCCTGAGAATACTCACTCCCTAACCTCACACAGGCTTCATTGACTTCAACAGAAATTCTAGGTTTTCATTGAAAGCAGAATTGGACCCATGGGTTTAGCGAACACATGTTTTTCCTATTAAGGTGATGGCGGCTTGTTTTAAAATTTAAACAAGGGCTCTGTTTTGTATGACTATCATTTAACCATTTTCTGGCATTTTAATAACTGTTATTTATGGAATTCTTTTCATACTACAGCTTCTTTTATGTCTCACAAGAAAGCTTAAGATTCTCTGGGTCTAAAGGAAACCCATTTGACCTCAATAGCTCTTTTACCCATGGGGAATTCAGAGTGGTTTGGGCTTCATGCTTCATGTTTGAAGGTGCGGCTGTTACTGATTTTAGGTTTTGCATTGGTCCTGCTTAGGGGCAGGAAGGTATGTGTGGATTTTCCAGGGCCAGGGTAACCTGAGTTTCTCAACTTTGACCCTGGAACTCAGCAGCCCCCACAGCAAGGACTGGTTCAGCGAGTAATACAGTGACTAGTGGATTCTTTGTATAGTTCTTCAGCTGTTACATCAACATGTGCAGGGGCTCATGATCTTTCCCTATAAATTCTGTTTCAACCTTGACTGTTAATCACTAAAGGGATTTGAACATATGCATACTTATAATTAAAAACTTGAAGCACAGTCAAGATTTTGAGCAAAGATTCTTAAAGTAGAGGGGCAGCTATTGGGGGTAGGGGGAAAAAAGCATCTAAAAGTAACTGGGTAAAATGAGAGGAAAAAATGCTGGGAATGTGAAATTGAAGGACATTTTCTCTACAAGAGAAGAATAAAGGGACAAAATATACAGATCAACAAGGGGAGAGAGAGAGAGAGAGAATAGGCTGATGTTGTATGAAGAGGAGTGAGTCATTAGGCTTATAGGAAGGTGATCGGGAAACTTCTTCACTTCCTTTTATGTAAGATCTTAGTAAGATTGAGATGTGACTCATTTAGGGTGATGGAAGAAGAGACCAAGCCATCAGAGGTTTTGGTGGAAACTCAGCAGTTCACTTACATGGATTCCAATTGTTGCTGAGGTAGAAAAAATACTCCAGACGGGGGGAAAAAATGTCTGTAGTACTTCTTCCTTGATAAGAGATACTTAGTTTGTATGAATAAGGAAGAATGAATTACAAGTAAAATGTCTAAATCTTTCTTTTCTCTTTTTTTTTTTTTTTGTTTTTTGTTTTGGGGACCAGAGATTGAACTCAGGGGCGCTTTACCGTTAAGCCACACCCCTGCTTTTAAATTGTTTTTCTTATTTTGAAACAGGGTCCCACTAAATTGCATAGGGCCTCTAGGTTGCTGAGGCTGGCTTGCACTGGTGGCCCTCCTGCCAGAGCTTTTGGAGTTGCTGGGATTATAGGCATGTTGCCACGGTGCCCAGCAAAAGTCTACATCTTTCTTTTGAGATTGAACTTATGGCACACTGTGAACAATTTATAGCTTTTGTTGTTGAGAAACTAAGGACCTACTGTAGAGAGTACAGAGGAGAGGTGGATAAATACAAAGTAAATGCATTTTATGAATCAGTTTTAGCTTCCTGTGTTTGCATATGGGTAGGATACTGTGCTTAACTGAACTTGGACCAGGAATCAGCAAACAATGGCTGGTGGGCCAAATCCAGCCTACCATTTGTCAACAAAGTTCTCCTGGAGAGAGCCATGCTCATCTGTTTATGTAGTTCCTATGGTGCTTTCCCACTACAATGACAGAGTTGAGACATTGCCTCAGAAAATAACATGGCCTGCAAGCCTGGGATGTTTACTCTTCATCCATTTACAGAAAATTCTTAGCAGCACCTGTGTGAAATAAGAAAGTATGAATTACAGATAAAACATCTACATCTTTTTTTTCTTTTTTCTTTCTTCTTGTCGGGACCAGGAGAGACCTGGAGGCTGCAATCCTTAAGGTATTCCCAAAGACCTGCAGGACACAGTAGGCCACAATGAGTTGGTCTCCCCATATTCTTTAGAAACTGTTGCAGTTAAGATGAACTTGAAAGTTTGTTTTAAATGCAAAAAAGAAAAGTTCACATTTTTGAATGCTGCCTGTGGAAGGGCAGGGGCTGGGCATGTTGCCCTCAGGGTCTTTATGACTAAGTGTACAACAGCCTCAGATCTGCTTTCCAACCAGTTGGCAGGCCTTTTCCTTCATCCCTGACACATGAAAGTTTGGCCACCTGGTCCCCACAGCAGTGAGGGCCCCCCAAAGCGAGACCCTCAAACCCATTAGCTCCATTTGTCATACTTGAGGATATGGTTTCGGGAAGTCACACAAAAATGGGACATTATAAAACACAGGGACTTTTTGAACATGGTATTATGTGATCAAATACCCATCGTGTGATACACACGCAGGGCATGAAATGTATAAATGGAGGGAATGTCACCAGCTGGTGTCAGGAGCCAGGATTTCCCAGGGATGATGGATTTGAGGTAGGCTCTGAGGAATGGGGAAAATGCTGATAAATGGAGGAGAGTGGACCATGTACCCTTGTGAAATCAGTGAGATTTTTCTCTTCTTAGAGAAGAGCTGAGCAACAGCTGGCCAGCTTCCTACAGAAACCACCCTTTGTACCCAGGGATTGAAGACACAGTGCAGGCTTTAGACCCCAGGATTAAACGACTTCAGAGCTGAAGATACAGAGTCTCTGAGCACAGTTCTCACTATTGTTCGTTCAGGAATTTTTATTTGTCTTATCAGATTTCTCTCCAGTGCTGTTACAATGTAAAGCCACAGGAAGTATTTTGAAATGTATACATTAACAGAGAAAGAAATGCTTATTCATAAATCCATTTAAATGGAATTCACATGGAATGAATTAAAGTAGAAACCGCAAAAAAGCTTACTTTTAAGGTAGGGAAATTGAGGTGTGAAAACAATTTCCTGATGTGGCAGTGAGTGCTAGGTTAGTTATTCAACTATTAGCTTTGAGTGCACCGGGCTGATGTGCAGTCACCGGGCACAAACAGGATTTTATTTTATAAAAATATATTTTTAAATTTGTCATTCTGGCTAGGGAATAGTTACTACTTGGAGTTCTAAAAGACTGAAGTGACCGTAATTCCTGATTTGGCCTGGAAAGATCTGGTTCACACATGTTGTCTCAGTATAATTAATGGAGCATACCCGATCATTCTCCAAACAGTTCCGGTTCAGCTGATGTCCACACACGGAATTTCTCTTCCTCTTCTTTTAAAGTCCCCAATCCTATCATATTAGACTTACTTCCATATGATCTCATTTCACCTTAATTATCTTCTAAACGTCTTATCTCCAAATGCAGTCACATCAGAGGCTAGCATTTCAACATGTGAGCTCAGGGGAAACACAATTTAAGTCCTAGAGCAAGGAAGCAGAGACCTCAGTCCGAACACTGTCAGGAGTGAATTTCTTCCAACCGTTTGAATGGAATGTAGAGGTGGACTCTTCCCAGGGTCTCCAGATAGAACCCAGTCTGAATAAAGGCCAGCATTCCCCTGAAGCCCTGGTAGAGTATTCATTCCTGTTCCTGGAGTTCTGATCATAAAGGTGTGAAAGAATAAGTGCAAATTGAATTAAGTGTCTTGAGTTTTTGTTATAAAGCAAGAGTAAACTCCTGCACCTGAAGTCTAACCCAGTCCTTTCTGAGCCACTCAGGAATTTGTGTATTCTTTCCTTCTGATACTCTCAATCAGTTTGCAATTATATATTAAGTTGTGTGGTGGGTTGAATAGTATGTTATCCAAAAATTCATAACCATCAGGATTTTGGGATGGGATCCTATGTGGGAATATAAGAGGTAGATGTAATTAGTTAAGGATTTGAAGCTGAATTCATCATCTTGAATTCAGAGTAAGTCCTCAGCCCAGGAACTGCTGTCCTTATAAGAAGAGAAGACGTACAGAGAAAATGTGAAAAGTCTCCATGACAATGAACTCCGCAGCTGAGAGGAACAAGGAAGGAGACTCCCTTAGGAAAAATCCAGAAGGGACGTGGTCCTGTCAGTATCTTAAATTCAGAGTCTGTCCTTCAGTTCTATGATAGAATAAATTTCTGTTGGCTTAAGCCACCAGTTTGTGGTACTTGAGTATGGCAGCCCTAGGTAACTAATACAAGGTTTACATATCTAACTTTTGGACTCTTTCTGTGAAGCCCCTAGGTTTAAGGGATGTGGCTATTCTCGTCTAGCTTGATGTCTCCAGTATCTTCCTGATACCTGGCATGAAGAAAATTATTAGTAAATACATCCTCATCAAATGAATGAATGCATGATTATATAAATGGAAAAAATAGTGACAGCCTTGCCCTACCTGTGACCAGTTAAGTCTCCTTTTTAATGCACTAGGGGATAAATGCCTGAGAAGGAATACATGGCCCAAGTTCAGGTCTGGGATCTGTCAGTAAATTGTCTATTTGGAGGCCACAGCCTCTCCTGGTCCTCTGTCTACCACAGAAATAGCAGAGTCTTCATTCATTTCCATTCAAGGCCAGGCATGGATTTTGACAAAAACCTGACTTCAGTCCTGGACCTCCAAGGTACTATGAACTATGATGAGAGCTTCCCAAGGTAGCCCAATTATAATCACAGTAGGAAAGACTTGTGCAGTTAGACATCTGGAAGAATAGAACTGAGGAGACACTGGGCATATGGTAGATAAGAATCAGGCTCTCTTGGCTCTCCCTTTGGGGCTCAGTCATTGGATGATCAGCTCCCATCACCTTTTGTATCTCAGATAAAGATTCCATTTTCCAGGGAAAAAAAAGACCAAATTGGCTAACTTGAGTCACTGTCCACCCTGTGAGCAGGGTTCTGTGATTGGCAGTTCCACCAAAGCCTGTGACATAAGGAAGCTCGATAGATAAAGATGGTGCTGTTACTAGAACACGGAAAGGGTGCTGGGCACAGAAGCAGTCCAGCATCCTCTAAACTCTTCTTTTTGGCTTATCCTCAAATCACATAAAGTTTTGCTCTATTATCTTGTCCTTTCTAGGTTCACCTCCTCTTTTGGTATTCATGCCCCTTTGTTATTTCCAGAACGTTCTTTACATTCACTTGAAGCAAGTGGAGCTCTGGGTCTGCATGGGAGTCCCAGGAACCCAGGAACCAAATTCAAACCAGGGAGTTTCGTGTTTCTTTTTCTTTTGGAGGTTGCTAAGAATATAGGATATAACTCTCAAAAGTTGTTTCCACACAGAGACTGGGGCAGAGACTGCACAGAAGCCACAGAGCTAAGGATGAGCCATAACACCGCCCCCAGTGTCTCTGTTCTCAATCACATCCTGGACTTTTCGTTGAATGAGCCTTGAGCATATCTTCCCCACCTCTTTCCCTTCCTTTCCTTTCTTTCTTTCCTCCTCTCTCTCTCTCTTTCTTTTTTTCCCCCCATGGCTTGAACATGATTGAATTGCAGTTTCTGTCACTAAGTTGGAGGAGAGCAGAGTCCCCAGGTTGGCTTTGCTGCGGTGCTTGGAGCGTTCTTACCCAGGCACACATAGCCTGTCTAGCATTTTTACTGTCCCATCCTCCCCCCCAGCTCTGCTGACTGTGTCTAATCCCTGGTATCCTCTGAGATGGCCCCCTGGACCATCTTCCTACTCTTTCTGTTCCCGCTTTGACAGTTGCTCTCACTCTTTCAAAAGGTGCAAACATGTTTCACTATTGCTCTGGAAAGTGGGCATCCTGCAGAGAGAAGCGATAGCTGTCAGTGCAGCCTCCGCGTGAGATTGGCTTACTGTGTTGGTGAAACGCTTCAAATTGTTTCCCTCCGGGTGAGGAGCTTTGTAAAAGTCTATTTTATTTATGCTGTAAAGAAGTCAGTGTGTAAAGGCACGTGTGCCTGCCCTGAGCGCAAACAACACCTGCCTGAAGCAGCCCGGGTCATATTTGTGGCTTTTGAGAGCATCCAGTATCATCTGTCACTTTTGCTACAGCTCCTAGCCTCTGCTTTGAGAAATGTGATTTCAAGTTAAGGCCGTGAGCTGAGCCATGGCTGAACTACGAATGAAAAAGTTAAGAGAGGGCTTCTCAGGGCTTCCTTGTTTATCCTGGAGCTGAGCCGTTGGCCTGCCTGCGATTTCTTGCTGCCCACCTCTGACACAGCGCCTGCGTGCCTGTTAGAGCGCTTGCTGACTAAGTGAAGTGGAGTTATTTGAGGACAATGCAGAACGCTGCCTTTATGGACCTCAATATATTCCTTCGAATACAAGTGGCCTCTAAAGCTGTTCCCAAGAACGTGGGATAATGTTCTGTACACATCCACACAAGTGGCTATCTGCGGCTGCACTGTATTCATGGTCTTTATTGTGACCAAGTCTCTTATGTGAATTGTTAGAACTATTTAGCTTGCTAAATGGCCCAAATGGCAGCAGCTAATTTTTTTTTTTTTTTTTTTTGCAGGGGGTGGGGTGGAGTGTTAAAGGTAAGCTCTATATTTCTATTAGAAAATTACTAAATCTCTCATGAAGAAATACTGCAAATATAAACAGAAGGCTTCTGACATTCACTTCTTTATAGTTTATAAACCTCCTTTTGCAAAAGGTATTCTTATAGAGCTCTCAAGGAGAGATGAGCAAGATGCTAGGAGAACACATTAGAAGGTTCAGAGGATATTTCAGAGAATTCGGAAGGTGATGATGGCAAAATGATGCTGAGAAAGGCAATGAAATTTATCCAGGTGAAAAAAAAAATGCAGCAAAACAACCCTGATATGGGAATAACAAAAATAAAGTCAAGGATGAAATACCATTCAGTTGATAAAGCAGAAACTGTGGGGTCAGGTGTGGATTCCTCAGGTGTGGAGTTCACAGAAACAGGACAGGTTTCCGAAAACCTTGCAGAAACAAGGACAAAGAGCTGGAGCTTCTTATGTAAGTGATGTGAGCAAATCCTATATTGTATCATAACACTTGGGAAGTGAATGAGGGGGAAAAAAAGCAATGAAAACCAAACACCTAGGAAAAAAGCACAGAAGTCAAAACCAAGCACATTCATTATTAGAGTAAACATGAATGGATTAATCTCAAGAATTGAAAAAGATCTCAGAACCATTTAATACCATACATAGATCCTCGACTAAAACAAAATAAAAAGCAAACCTTGGAAAGGAAAGGAAAAGCAAAAAGTAAGTGAATAAAAACAGAGTGGGAAGTAATTGTTCATATTACAAGCAGCAGAACTGAAGGTCAAAGATGCCGAATAGGAGTTGTGACGCTACTCTCAGGCTGGGACAAAATAAGTATATGAAAATAATTGGAACCAAATCAAATAAAAATAAGCCAAAATTGAGTAAAATAAAAAAGATTTGAATACAATTTCTCTGATATACAGCAGATGTCCCATTGTGACATTCCTGCAACACTCATGAGAATCATTCATAAGAATATGGTTAGGAAGAGTCCTTGACAAATTTTTGCCTATAATGATATTAGAAGTTCATATTACAGTTTCAAAGAAAATCTGCTATCCTTTGGATGCTTTAAAGAAAATTAAGCAGAAACTGTCCTGTGTAGAACACACAAATGACCTTTCACATCAAGGGATCAGGGAGAGTAGAGCTGTGGATCCCAAAGGATGTGCCCACAGATTTGTGCTCACAAGTAAGGTGATTCTCTCAATCCCTATGGGAGGCTAAGCCTTGCTTGTTCTAGGATCTTTGGAAGTTATTTAAGTTTATTTCCTCATTATTAAATAGAGTTAGGGATAGCTATTGAGTATTAGCTAGGGCTAAATTACATTCCATTTAAAGTGGTTGACATCCATCATTTCTAGAAAGAGAATAAAAAAATGATTCCTTTAATCCTCCAAGAAGATATTCTAATGCACAAGGGAATATTATTCGAGCATGAAAAGAATGAAATCCATTCATTTGTGACAACATCGATGGAACTGGAGATTATCATCTTAAGTGAATAGGAAAGGGCCACGTGATCTCACACATATGTGGAATGTAATAAGATGACCTCACAGAAATTGAAGGTCGAGTGGTAATTTCCAGACACCAGGGAGTGTAAGGATGAGGGTAGAAACAGGCAGAGGTTGAGAAATGGGGACTGAGTGACAGATATGGGCAAAAAGTTTTGATGTGCTCTTGCAGAGTAGGATAACCATAGATAGTAGTAAGGTACTCTGTGTTTCAGAAAGCTACAAGAAAGGATGTTGAGTGTTCTCACCATAAAGAAATGAAGAATGTTTGAAGACCTAGGTTTATGTGCCCTGATTTAAATATTACACAAAGCATACATGTGCTGAAATAACAATGGTACCCAGGAATATGAATTATTTTCATGTTTTTATGTATTGGTTTAAAATAAATTTAAAAATAGAAAATAATCCAGAGGAACACATAGGAAATAACATAATGCAGATAAAAGCAAAAATCACAAGTTAGGCTAAGCAAACAGTTGAATGATGAGCTTAGAACTTTTTATTTTATTAAAAAGAAGATTAATATTCAAGTATAATAAAACCCAGAGAAAATACAAAGCATAACATTATATATTGCATGCTTTAAAATATGCAGACACTGTGGTCTAGGATTTCCACTTTGAGAAAATTCTCCTGAGGAAATAACTAGAGAATTCCATAAGAAATATTGAATGTATTATTTATTTTAGGAAAATAATAGAAATTAAGTTTATTGGCATGCAACTAATTGGTAAATTAGGTAACAGAAAAATTATGGTAGAGACAAACAATCAAAATCTATGAGAAATATTTAAGGGCATAGGAAACAACCCATAATATAATAAAATGTAAAATTAAGCTAAAAAGCTATATGCTTACATACTAATTTGACTTAAAAATTGGAATTCATAAACACATGGTGTGTGTGTGTGTGTGTGTGTGTGTGTGAACACTAACAATATAACCCAAGATACCTACTCACAAAAAACAAAAGAATTATGATGAGTTTCATTTTATTTTATCTATTTTTAAAAAGTCTTAATTTTTTATGATGAACATATATTATTTTGGTATTGGAGAAAATGTCAGGAATAGAAGTTACCAACATTTTTTTTTCAAAACATGCCTTAAGAGAGAATAACTCATGGGAACCCCTAACTAACTCATGGGAACCACTGAAAGTCTCTGTCTCTCTTTGTCTCTGTGTTGCCCCCTCATTTTCTCTCCCTCCCCACCTAGTTCCCTTTCTTGGCTAGTTTTGTCTTTCCCTTGTCCCCTTATAATAGGACACTTTGCTGTACTGGATAAAATCCAAGGATTCTTGCACCAACAGGAGTTGGCGTAAAGAAACTTTTGTAGACAAGGATTATTGTTTTTCAAACTCATTAGGAAGCTATTTAGAGGGGGAAAGTTGAACAAATCTGTCATCCCCACTCAAATTTCTCACATTTGATTCTACCCTTTTTATACCTTGACCAGATGGGACACCCACTGTAATGACAGGCATCATAGATACCCACTCTCCTGTTTACCTTAATAATATTTCTTCTTCCATGACCCAGCAGTCAAATCATTTTTTAATTAATTTAAATGTAACTTACATACATAATTGGTTATTTTTTTAAAAGTCCATCTTCATGTCTAAGTTTCTTGATCACTCAGGAAATTTGAATGGAAACTTATGTTCACTCAGGTAAACTTACTTTGTTAGTTTCCTGGAACAGTCAGAAGAAAAGATCTAGCTTCTGAAAACTTGCATAAATATTGCAGAGTAGGTTTGTTTTTCTATGTGTACAGACTTCTTCAGTGGCCTTGAATGTCCCACATTTAAGTTGTTTTCATCTTATGCCAATTAGTGTCATTCCATGCCTGAAAGCAAGGAAGCCTAGGGAGGGATGAACCCAGAGAGGGGCTGAGTTCCTTGTCATCTTAAGGAAAACACTTGAACTTCCTGTGCAACAGCATTCTCTTCTGTAAAAGGAGAAGTTTATTTGCGTAAATTCTCTCTTGGTTGTTCTGGAAGGATTAAATAGCCAATGTCTGGAAGCAACATGAGCGATTCTGAAAATAAAGCTCTGGGAATCTGCGATTTTCTTTCTCAGAAGGATTTATTGCTTCAGCAACGGATCTTGAATGTGTTGCGTGCACAGAGCTAGGAGTGACGTCTTGTCTCAAGATAGGAATTTGTTGACTTAACAAACATGTATGCAGTGCTTGCGATGTGCTACACACCAGTCCAAGCTCTTTATAGATTTTAACTCATTTAATCCTTGCAATAACCCAATGGAATAGGCACTATTATAATTCTCATTTTATAAGATAAGGAAGCTGAGCCCCAGAGTGACTGACTCATTTGCTCCAAATCTTAATTTAACTGATAGAAGCAGGATGGAAGGCCAAACTACTCACCTGTAGAAGTTACCAACATTTTTTTCAAAACATGCCTTAACAGAGAATAACTCACGGGAACAGCCTTGGGACTGATGCCTCAAGGAATTTCTAAGACTTGAGGGTCACTCACATTTTGTATTGTAGCAGTTGGTTTGCTTTAAATGTGATCTTGCTAATGCTGCCTTCTTCCTGGTTGCTGGTTCATATTTATCCTACTCATGAAAGTGATTTTTGAAATTAACCTTTCAAGGGCAATCCTTCTTTTTGGATGCCTTCCATGAGCTACCACAACCCTCCACATCACATCAGCCTGAATGTGTATTATGCACAGGTGGATAATTGCCGAGGAGGGAGAGAAAAAGACAGGGAGAGAAATCTCAGCATGGATCTTTATGCACTTTGGGAACCTCTAAGGAAAATAGAAATTGTTTTCAGGATTTAAAATCTATGACCTTAGCAGATTTTCCTCCTCCCTGATAGATAATACTCACTTGATTAGTCCCACCTAAATGTAGCACTATTGTATTGGCTTCAGTGAAATTAGCAAGGATGCAGATGCCATTCAGCATTTGATCAGATTTAATAGAATGCAGATGCAGTTCCAGATAAGATTACTTAATTTTCAAAATGTTGCTGTTTTACTGAACATAAAACTTAGGCTGATCATGATTTTTTTTTTCCTTGCTTCAAAGAAGTAATACAAGTCTAAGTACCTGCTTTTTCAATCCAATAAGAGAAAGATCCTGAAATGTATGTCACTATCAAGCCATTTCATTTCTCTCTGAATACATACATAAAATTAAATGCCATCAACCTCAAAATCTACTGCAGAGATCAGAATAAAGCAATATCCTTGAAATAACTACTAACCATAAGAGCTGTAATAAAACATGGGAACATTGTCGCCATCCACCTTAAATGACTTGATATGACATTCTTGGAGTCTTGGTGGCACTTTACAATTGGAATCATTCTCTAATGAACTCTTCCCTAACAGTTTAACATCCCTCATTCAATAATTAATTTTACAATCCATTTAAGAACAGGGTAGGAATCATCTTAAAAATCCAAAGAAAAATACAGTGAATCACCAAATTTGAAAAGTAGTTATTGATGTTTGGCCAAAAAAATTAATAATGATAATGACAGTGATTAAAAAAAAACAAGCATAGAAGAGACAGGAGAACAAAGAGACACTTAAAAAAATCCTATAGACAATGGACAATACTTTCTATTTTTATCTTAAGTATGTAGGCAATTATGAAATGCCTCTAACTAATTCATGTATTTATTTTCCTTAGGTTTTGGCAGGATATCTGACTTGTAGAGGCTGCGTGGAAGGTGAAACCAAGGAGTTTCAGGCAGATCCACAGGGGTGGACTAGATTTAAGCTCTGGTAACAACCTGGTCCAGGCACTGTCTTCATGCTCGACATTCAAAGTTCTTCTCAGCTCCACAGTTATCCTTTTCTTACTATGTTTACTCTTTGGGAAATGACAGCATCTCCAAAGGCTGAACAATGTGCCTAGGCTGTGAGCTCCACCCAAGGCTGTGAAATGCTTCTACTTTCCCTCTTTGAGAATCGGCTGCCTCCTTGAACCTTTATGCTTGCTCCATCTCAATGTTGCCCAACACCTGTTTAAATGATAAATCTCTTATATTAGTGCTGCTCTATATGAAAAACCAAAAATATTTTAATTTCCTTGAATGAATTCTAAGCTTAATTTCAGCAGACTGAGAAAATAAATGATGTTTCTTTGGTCTCAATGATATAACTTAGAAACCATTCTTCTCTTGGCAAGTAAAGTCGGGGGGGGGGGTTTCTAGAGGTTTGATAAAGGGAGTATAAAAGCTCTTTCCAACAATGATTACCAATTCCATTTATTCATGGAACTCTTATTGATACATGTTATATCATATTTATTATGTATGTGCAATATTTGCTTATTCTTAGCTTTTAAAGAATTTTCTTTCATTATTTCCTACTTAGTTTTAACTAGATTGCAAAACAATAATTTGATCTGAAGCAAAATTAAATTCTAGCTTTACTTAAAGCCTCTAGTTAACAAAATATAAAGCAACTCTGATCACTCTAAACAAAAAAATGAGACAGTTTTAAAAATTTGGAACTGTCAAAAGAGCTTGGAACAGCTAGAGAACTGCCAAGCATCTGCAAACTTCTGTTTTTATCTTTTATTGGTTCATTATAGTTATACAGAATGGTGGGATTTATTGTTACATATTTGTACATGCATATAATATGACAGTATAATTTGGTCACTATCATTCCCCAGTAGCTTCTGTTTAAGTATTTACAAACTTCATAAGTGCAGTTTGAAACATCACTGAAGAATATGAATTATGCAATAGACTTTGCAATCTGTTAAAAATACTACATATTGTTTTCCTAGATGCAGAAAATCTTACTTTTAACTTCTGTAAGGGTCACATAAATCCAGTGAATAAAAGAAAGTGTGAATGGTTGACTTGGACAGTGAGAGAGGCACCTTGGGGACAGCGAGCAGGTGGCTGAGTGGTATGTACCCAGCCTACCTGATTCTGCATGCTGGCTCTGCCAGTCATTACCTCTGAGATATACGGTATAGAGTTCTTGTGTCTGAGTTTGATGACTATGATTATAAATGTAGAACCAGACTCACAGGGTTGTGATGAAGATTGCTTCTAAAGTTGTTATAATCGTGTCTAGGAGATAATAAACTTCCAGTAAATGTTGCTATTAATAATGATTATAGCTGGTGTGGTCACAGTGCACAGCCAACCTGGATTCAGTGAGTAATTTATCTCTTATCAGTTCACTGACCTCAAACAGAATGCCCCAGGCAGCTCCAACCACTAGACTCAGACCTTGGACTTGGACACCTACGCACTCTCCTGCCTGCCTTTTTTCTTCCCTTCCTCACCTCTCTTTCTTCTTTCCTCCCTCCCCCCTTTAGTTCTTTCTCTTTCTCCTCTCCGAGTGTTATTCCTCTCTTTCCCCATTAGGGCTTCTGTGAGGTCTAATAGATTAGCCACTGTAGTTTGAACTTCATTCATATGCAGTCAGGAAATTGGTCAATGCACAGGACTCTGGGGCCATGTGCACCAGGAAGCTCCAAGAATGAGCAGAGGTTCAGTGGAGGTTGCACTTGGACAGCAGCCCTGGCCAGACACTTTGCACTGGGAGGTTACTGTCCTAGAAGAAGAGGGTGCTTCCCCTTCTGCCGTTTTATGATGGTAGGAGACTTGTGTGTTTTAGGTGGGCATATTTGCATGGATACTTTTCTTTCTTCTTCCCTGTATTTCAGATCAACTGAGGAGTTGAGTGAGAATGCAATATCTAAGAAAAGTTCCAAATGTTCATACTGTTATGAGTGATTGACAGGGTTGACATCCTTGTGTATTTATTCACTTATTTCGAGTTAGTTCCTATTTGATATGAAACAAAAATTCATTTTGTAGACAAGATATTTCTTCTGATTGGGAGATACTTTTGATACAGCTACTGTATGAAAAACCAGGGTTATTTTCTCCTTAAATTATTTTATCATTGCTTATATAGCTTTTAACATCTCATAATCATCCTTATTATAATGTAAACAGAAGTGAAATATAATGGAAACAGAATTTCTTTTTCCTCCCCCACTGAAAAGTCTTCTACTTGGTGCCTACTTCATTTAAGGGTGCTGCAAAGGGTTATGTGGTTTGTCTGTGTCACATGGTACCCAAAATGGGATTAAAATTGAAAACCAGATATGTACTAGAGCTAACTTAATCATCAGGACAACTTACAGTACAATCAAGTATCCTTATTTTTTCATATATTATGTTTTATCAGTCTTCTTGATGAAAGAATCATTGAAGAAGGTAGCTGCCAAACTTGCTGTCTCTGTGAACACCTGTCTGGGACTCTGTCATGTATCTGATATTTATAATGTTATTCCCAGCACATTTCTCTCCATTCTGCTTTTTTTTTGCATTTGTAGAACATATTTAGCTTCATAAATTCTTTTACATGTCTATATTGGTGCACCACTTTAGCATTTATGAAGCTAAACTCATTTGTGCCAACTCATTTGAGTTTCACAGCAATCTTGGTATACTATGGAGGGACTGAGTGAGGATCAACAATTACAAATCATCTCCAAACCATGGGTAAGAGGTGACTTGCTTCTGATGAGGCCACATGAAATATTAGGATCTAGCGCTTCTGATGAGTTTTCTTGCAGGAAAACAAAAAGCAAAAAGAAAGAAAAAAACTTTTAAACTTATGTGAAGAAAGAACAAGCAACAGAATCAAGAGAATAGAAGTCATGTCATAGTCGTGTCAAGTTCCCACATACTAGGTACAGCCTGAAGCCCGGATCTGGGTGGGTGTGTCATCCTTGTCCATATGAAATCATTCCAGCTACAGGCAACACATCAAGATGACACCAGCAGGGCGCTGACTTGCCTCAAAACTGGACCACACACCTGTTCTTCTAAATATAAATACGTTTGCAACCTGAGCTACTGGCAATCACTTAAGGGTAAGCCAGTGAACGCCGGTGCCGGTGCCCAATGCTGCCTTGCTCTGAGCTTACAAATGTGCAAGAGCCAAGGAAGCCTCAGATGCTTGGCACTGCATCCTGCTGGTCACAGTGACCTTCTCTTTTACTGCAGAGGTTATAATGACTATCGTTCTTATCCTTATTGTTATTTTTAAGTGTGGTTACTTTGTTCTTGTGGCTCAGCTTATACCCAGCCTGTTGAATATTCCAGGTCCTTTTGGTGCATGCTTTTGCCTCAGTGGCTGTGTTCAGGGAAATCTTATCCTTAGGAAATTGTTGAGCTCCAGAACACTAAGATAAACCTAGAAAGTATTTTTATGATTTATGTGAAGACAAAGTTGTTCTGGATCCCTGAGTTAGTGGCTATTTAAAAATGTGTGGTTAGTCCTTGATGCTGTTATGCCTTTTTCCATTCCATCTTTGCTCAAAGGGAAAGAGATCATGTGGGGCCACATTATCCTTAGCAGAAGGATACTACAGAGGTGATGCAGATGCAAGTAGCCTCACAGCAGGCTTGTTATCATGCATGTGGGGCATCATGTAGGCTGAGAGACTTGTTTGATCTGATTGGTCCAAGCTCCTGAAATGGTCCAGCTTCTGACTGTCAGCAAGTTCTGAAGGCAGTATTTCTAGATGCCAGGGATCAACATGGAGGTGTCCTGAATCTCTTTCAAAATAACTGTTAATTCTTTTATGTGGGCTGGGGATATCGCTCAGTGATTGTTTGCCTAGCATGTGTGAGGCCCTGTGTTCAAACCTCAGCACTGAAAAAAAAAAAAAAAAAAAGATCCCACCTTTTTAACATGCAATTTAGAAATAGTTAGATGTTGAAAAATTTTGAACATACAGAAAAGCTCCAAAGCTCCACAGATAATGAAAACTGTTGCCACTTTTTGATTTGCTTATATGCTCACTACCCCGAACCCCTACATTTAATGAATTCTAAAATATTTTTGAATGTGAATAAATATCTTTGAATTCTTGGGATAAATCCTATTCGTGTATGAAGAAAAGTCACCTATTTCCATATAGATAGAGAGGAAGAGATTGATATGTAGATGTAGTTTGATCTAGCTGTGGTGGCCACAGAGAGATGTAGTTCAATTCTCCTGTTGAGAGTTCATGCTGCAAAAAGTAGCTGGCAGGCAGCTTCAAATCCACCTTATCATCCACTCTGTGGTCCCACTCCCTCTCATCTTTTCTCAGCCAAATAATGAATATGGCAGAGAGTTAGGCCTGAGCCATTCCAGCTCCTTCCCATTCCCCGCCAAGAGAGTAAAGTGAAAACACTACCACAGACCTGGGAGTGGGTCAGCTTAAGGCTAATTAAAGAGGAAGACCTAAAGGATGCAGAGGGATGGTCCCCACCAGAGACTCATTTCATTCACCGATCTGTCCCCTTTGAAACTGGGTGGATGCTAAAGAATGACTACAAACAATGTCACCCAGATGGCTCTACTTACCTGCATGTTGTTTCAGTGCTAGAGTAGATTTACGAGGCCTCAGATACATGCATGTGGCTGATCATTGGGCAAATGCATCGTTTTCTGTTCCAGTTGGAATGCATTAATTATGAGGAACAGGTAACTGTAATTACAGTTTTGCTCCATGGCTGTGCTAACTCTCCCATGGTCTGCCATACATAATCTGAAGAGGTTCTGAACCATCTGCATATCCCGAGGAGCATCACTTTGATACATACATTCATGGTATCATGACGTGACAGGATAAGCAAGAGGTTGTTAGTATGCTGCACCCGTTAGTAAGGTACAAATATTTTAGAGGATGAGAGGCAAACTCGGTGATGAACCAGAGACCTGTCACTTCCATTAATATTTTAGGAGTTCAATCATCAGGGGCTTTCCAGGACATCACTTCCAAACTAAAACCCAAACAGCTGTCTATTACATCCTTTACTACCAAGAGTGTAGGTAGCATGGCTCCTTGTAAATGCTTCAGCATCTGGAGGCATCACATTTTACACCTGGGTCCTAAGAATACTGCTGTGGCCCATATACTGAGTGACACCAAAGGCCATAAATTTTGAGTAGGCCCTGGAGCCTCTGCAGTAAGTCAGACTGTGGTGGAAGCAATTCTGCGGTTTGGGCTCTAGTCTGGATAACCGTGTGTGAAGCACACTGTGCCTCTTCTAATCTTCAGGTCCAGTGATTAATCCTCACAGGGACGAATACATAGTTCAATTGGAAAGGAAAAGAGGCAGCGTGGTGCTGATGGCACGCCCACCTGTGAGGGTCATAGCACAAGTTCCTAAAGTTTGGGAGCAAGTATTTATTGTTTGCAAGTGTTTATTATTTTCACTATGGGCTCCAAGTGACTGTGTACTTAGAGGGTGGTTTTATTATCATTTTTTTTTTCTGTGGTGCTGGGGATTGAACCCAGAGCTCTGTGCATGTGAGGTAGGCACTCTACCAACCGAGCCATATCCCCAGGGTGTTCATGTACTTAGAGCTACCCATTATTAGCTAGGTCCTGCTGGATCGCTAAGAGGGGTGTTGTATTGAGAGAATAGCTCAGTGGTAGAGGGCTTCCCTAGCATGCATGAGGCCCTGGGTTTGATCCCTGCCAAAAAAAAAAAGGCAAAGTCGTAATCCATTGTAGGATGGTGACAGTGCTCAAGCAGCACAGGACCAAAGGGGGTGAATAAGCAGCAGGAGCCGGTGGACAAGGTCCTGTGTCTCTCAACACAGTCACTCTAGCTCTCTCCTCCAGTCTGCTCCATGCCCACACGGAAGGGGGAAGTTTCTGTGTGTTCCTCTGAAGAAGCGAGAAAAAGGCCAAATTTGATTTACAGGTGGGTGAGCTTGGTTTACTGGTGCGAGTTGAAAATGAAAAGCTGAATTATGGCTGTAGCCACATAATGGAGAGTCCACAGAAAGGAAAGCTCCTTCCAAACCTGAAGCTGGGGTCTACCCTGAGTGGAAGGAGAAGGAGCCAAAGTTGAGAAGTAGCTAGATGTGGTCAGGGGCCTCTCAGGAAAGGGCCTGGAAAACTGAAGCCAAGAAGGTCCAGAGAAGTGGCATATGGATGGAGACCTGGGAGTGGGCATCAGGGGTGAAGGGGTTTCTACATCACCACAAAGCACAAGGCAACCGAAAAACAAAAAATGATGAGTTGGCCAGTTCCTGTTAGCTAACTGCCACTGACTCCCCAGAACTGGCAGAGTGGGTGCAGGAACTAAGTGGTCAGGACACAGGCTACATGAGGACTCCCTCCCCAGAGACAATCTGTCTTCAGCTGCTCTGATGGTCAGCCTGCCAGCAACCTGCTAGAGATCAGTGCTGAGCACCCTATATGACACTTTTTCTGACTGACCAGGAGGAGATCAGGCTGCTTTTCCACAATACAGACATACAGATGGGACTCAGCTAAATCTTTTGTGCACCTGCTGATGCCCCTTTCCTCCACTGCAACCAGGAATGGATTTATTCAGCAACCTCAGGCCGAGAAGGATATGATCACCGAGGGCTCATACTCCCAGAGACTGAAGGTTTGGGTCCCACCACCAGGTGAGCCATCAAGAACTACCGAGGTAATCAGAGCAGATGATTAGCTAGATAGTAGGAGTGGGAGAGGATGAGAACAAGGTATGACCCTGCGTCCAAATGAAGAGATGTGGGCTGCAGTTTATCCCACTATCCTCTTCCTTCAAGTTAATCTTTGGTAAGAGAGACTAGAAGAACTGCAGATGAGATGTTCCCTGAATCTGACAAGTGGGTAAGTGTGACGTGTGGATGCTGGATCTCACTTTAAGACAATCTGAGGGATCCAACATGGTTGGCAGAAGTTCTCCAGCCACCACAGTGCTAAGGTGGTGGGCATGCTGTGTCCTGGCTGCTCCCAGCTAGTTGCTGGGCATGGCAGGTAGACGTGAGCTGGGCTATTTCTGTGGAGTTCTTTTCATTTCTTGGCTCTGAGGACTCTTCATTGGTGTGGCCAAGACTTTCTGCACTTTGAGTCTTCTCCAATCCAACTCTTTTCTGTTCTCTTATGGCTTTCAAGAGGTTAGGTCAGCAGTGCAGATGGACCCTTCTTTCTGCCTTCTCTGGCTCCCTGCCGGCTTGCCCCATGACCCTGCAGGGCATTTTCCCTAATACTTCATTGGATGTCTAATTGCACCTTGGCATGTCCTGTATTGAAACTTGAAGTGACACAAAGTTTGAGTCTTAAACCCTGGCTCCTGAGTTTCCTTTCTTCTCCTGCTGCCTCTCTTGCAGGCCTGCTATTTCTTTGTACCTGGTGGCATGGACAGGGGCAGGCAGGGCTGACCTCATGGACATGTCACCTGTGCACTGGCACTGAGCCACATGAGAAGGGTCCAACGTGTGGTTTAGTTCTCTGCTGTCAGTGTCCTGCTTTGCTAGATCTGTCATAACAAAGCCTCACACCCTGGGGTCCTTAAGCAATGTACGTTGGTTGTCTCACAGTTCTGGAAGCTAGAACTGATCTCTGGTCCAGAAGAAGGTGTCAGCTGAGTTGGTCCCTTCTGAGGCTGTGTGTCTGGGGGCATGTGCTCCGTGCCTTCTTCCACCCTCTGATAGTTGGCTGGCCATCTTTGGCATTCCTGGTGTTGTCCTCATATCACTTTGATCCTGACTTTCATGTTCACATGGTGTTCTGTGTCTCTGTTTTCAAATTTACCCTTTTATAAGGACATAAGTCATATTGAATTAGGGCCCACCCTGGTGACCTCATTGTAACTTAACTAATGACATCTGCAGCGAACCTATTTCCAAATAAGACCACGTTCTGAGTTACTGAGGGTTAAGAATTCAACGTAGGATTTGTGGTGGCAGGGAGTACGGTGGGGGTGGGGGTTGGTAGGGGGCACATAATTAATTCCATAATAGTCAGTATCTTGAAATTCCTCAGAGTTTTTATTTTTTCTCTGGGCCCCACAAGTGATAGAGCTGGTCTTGGCCATGGACATCTTCTTCCAGGCTTGAGTTTATCTAAACATCTTGGATCTCAGGAGAGAATAGTTTAAAAAAATAAATACAGCCAGAATTTTCCTGAGAAGTTTAATCAGCCTAGACTGGACTACCTAACATTTCTAAACCATCCCCACAGCTAGCAAGACCCTAGGCCTCTGGATGGTCCGGCCTGAGGCCTAGGACTGGCAAATCCCATCACCTGTGCACCCACCAGGAGGGAAGCACACTCTTTGGTTCACTCCAGCCTTCTTGGCAGGGTCTAGACTTCAGCTGGTTTAAAGAACAGAGATGACAGATTTCCTATTAATTCTGGGATCTTGATTGTTTTATGTTAAGAATTATTTGTGACTTGAAAGTCTAAAAACAAACACTAGAAAAGCCCTTTGTTTTTTTTTTATTAAAATATTTAGATAACTTGATCGCTTTTACATCACTATTAATTTTTTTTAAGCCAAATGTTAGCATCTACATGGCTGAATTGGCAGTTAAAAAATGTTTTTCTATGGTTAGTTGCACACGTCTGTTTTGACTAATTGGATCCTTTCTGCCCCCACATTTCTATATCAAAGTCCTAATACCCAATCCCTCAGAGTGGGTCTGTGCTTAGAGATGGGGTCTGTAAAGGGAAAAGTAAGTTAAATGAGGTCATCAGGGTGGGTCCTAACTCAGTGTGACTGGTGTGCTTAGAAGAGTGAATCGTGTGTTAAGTGTTCTTACCACAAAACAAAGCAAAGCAAAAACAAAAACAAAAAAAGAACAAAAAGAGCACCAGGAAACTTGATTGTGGCAATAGATGTGTGGATGTACACACTTGTTCAAACTCATCAAAATGTTCACAGTGAATGCAATTTTTGTACATTAATTATACTTCAATAAAGCTATTTTAAAAATTAGAGGAGTAGTATATAAGCCACACTGATGGAAGACCGTGTGAGGACACACAGAAAAGAAAACCATCCATAAACCAAAAACGGACTTCAGGAGAAACCCACCCTGCAGACCCCTGATCTCAGACTTTCAGCTTCCAGAACTGAGAGTGAACCTTTCCACTGTGGAAGCCATCCATCGGTGGTCCTTTGTTGTGACAGTCCTAGTGAATCAACACAAGGACTATGGTTTGGTATTTGCTTTTATTTCATTTTATTTGGGTAATTCGATTTTATTTTCTCCAGAAAATGAAATACCTTCTGAGATTTTCATCGTTTGGTAATGTCTTTCTATTTCTCTTGCCCAAAACTTTCTAAACATTTCTCCTTTCATAGTCAATTTTTTTCATCTGAACTCTCTGACTAGGGCTTCATTGCCTCCTGTCATTTTGTGTTATGAAAAGAATTTTAATCTAAAGCGAATACTTTATCTTTGTAGACAACCTCTTTGATTTTCTGCCTACATATTATATATTTGTTTTCCTTTATCTTTGAAGTACAAATGTATTAGTTCTCCAGAGAAACAGAACCAACAGAAGATAGATATCGATATAGATATAAGGAGAGAGAGAGAGGGGGGGAGAGAGAGAGAGAGAGATTATGGAAATTACCTCATGTGGTTTCAGAGGCCACAAAGTGCCCCTGTTGACCTTTCCCAAGCTGGAGAACTAGGAAAGCTGGTAGAGATACTCAGTCCAAGTCCAAAGGCCTGAGAATCCTGGGGACACCCTGTCCTAAGTTTCAGAGTTCAAAGTCCTGAGGACCAGGAGCTGATGTGTGAGGGCAGAAGATGGCTGTCCCAGCTCAGGAAGGGAGAGGGGAATTCATGCCTCCCCCAGGTTTCTGTTCTGTAGGCTCCAGTTGGATAGTTCCCACCCCATGGCAAGGGCATTTCCTTACCTTACCTCCCAGCTCAAATACCAGTCTCTCCAGAAATGCCCTCACAGACGACACATTCGGAAAGAGGGTTTACTTTTATCAAGGGGATGCTCAGCTCATTTAAGCGGACACAAATTTATCCATCACACATATAAGAAAAGTCCATAGCTCTTTCTTATTTCTTCCCCAACCTCCCAATTAGAATCCTTTTGACTTAAAACCCCTCCAAAATGTTTTCAGTTCAGAAATTTTCTTACGCTGTTCTGACAGCTGCATCTTTTTCTCCTCTGCGTTCTCCTGAAGTTGTTCCAAGGTATCTCTTCTATATCTCTAAATTTTTCTTCCTTGATTTTCTATATTTATTCTTTTTAAAATTTTTATTCTATTTGATCTTTTTAGTCATCCATGACATTAGAATGTATTTTGACATATTATGCGTACAGGGAGCATAACTTATTCTAGTTGTACCTGATGAGGAGTTACCCTGGTCAAGTATTCAAATACAAGGTCAGGAAAGTTATGTCTAAGTAATTCTACTGTCCTTACTTTTCCCTTCTTCCCTCCCTTCCCTTCATTCCCCTTTGTCTAAGCCAATGGACTTCTATTCTTCCTTTCCTCAACCTCCCTTGTTGTAGGTTAGCATCCATATCAGATGACCATTTGGCCTTTGGTTTATTGGGACTGGCTTATTTCACTTAGCATGATATTCTCTAATTCCATCAATTTACTGGCAAATGCCATGATTTCATTCTTCTTTATGACTGAGTAATATTCCACTGGTGTGTGTGTGTGTGTGTGTGTGTGTGTTTGTATCACATTTTCTTCATCTATTCATCTCTTGTAGGGTGCCTAGGTTGGTTCCATAGCTTGGCTATTGTGAATTGAAGTGCTATAAACATTGATGTGGCTGCATCACTGTAGTATGCTGATATTAAGTTCTTTGGATATAGACCGAGGAGTGGGATAGCTGGATCAAATGGTGGTTCCATTCCAAGTTTTCTAAGGAATCTCCAAACTGCTTTCCAGATTGGTTGCACCAATTTGCAGTCCTACCAGCAATGCATGAGAGTACCTTTTCCCCACATCCTTACCAACATTTATTGTTACTTATATTCTTTATAATTGCCATTGTGACTGAAGTGGAATCTTAGAGTAGTTTTAATTTGCATTTCTCTAATTGCTAGAGATGTTGAACATTTTTTCATATTTTTTTTTGCTGTATTTATTCTTCTCTCTCATATATTGCCTGACCTTTAAGCACATATTCGGCATCAGTAGATTAGGGTTTCGAGTGATTCTCATGGAGACTTCACTGCCCTTCTTGCAATTTTAAGCTTGGGCATAGGATTTCTTCCAGATCTCAAGTGGCTATTTCTTGGAGACCAACTAATGTGGATTTTTTAGGTATCACAGTCTTTTTAACTTTCCCCCAATCTATATCTTTTTTATCGCAGAAAATTTGATTTATGGTGAATTTGAGAAATATTTGGCTGTTATCTTGGATTGCTCTATTTCTTTTGAGTTGAAGTCTGTATTTTTATGTCCCGTTATTTTTCCTCTGCGTATCCTCCTGGGTCCAGTGCTGTCCAACTTAGGAAATTCTGGTGAGTTCTAATAGGTCTGTTTTGGTTCCTCTCTGGAGGAGGTAAGGAACACTTTTTTATTTTATAAAAACTGTATTTACCAGGTAGTGGGATGCAGTGAACTGAGGGGGACAACTTGTTTTGCCTCTTGCTCTTTCGTGTGGAGGCGGAGGAAACCCAGTTCCTCCACTCTCTGCCATTGCTCATGGGAAACATGGTGGTGCTTCAAATTTGTTCTGGGTGAATTTGTAGCTGGCTGAATGAGCATTTTTGAGGAGCTGCTTCTTTTGTCCAGGTGCTCCTGCGGATTGTGTGCTCAGCCAGGGGTTTGCTCAGCCGGGGGTTTACTTCCTTTTACTTGTGGGGGGCTGCTCTGTAACCCGTGGTGCCCTGGGGTGGGCTCATCATCCCATTGTTTTCAATTTGTCTGTGCAGAGCGTTGAAGAAATTCTGAGGCCTTATCTCATGGTTAGAACCTTTTCCTGGTTTCTATTACCAGTACAGAATTTTGCCAATTTCACATTTCTTTGGATTACTTAAACACTCATACTTAAGTGCTCAATAACACTGTAACAGATTCTTACTAAGCTTTATTTTGGTGAAAATATTTATGACAAAATCACTTTCTTTTAAACCAATAATAAGCCTATGGAATGCATTTCTATACTTTAGCAACATTAGTCACTATTGATAGTAAATATGGTGATTCAAAGGAAAGCATTTTTTTATTTGTGTGTTTCAGACATTTCTGTTTTCAAACCTCACTGAGTTCTTTACCAGCTGTGAGCCCTGAGGCAAACCATGAAGGTTCTTGGAGCCTCAGATTCTTCTTCTATAAAACAGAAATAAGAACATTTCCCTTGCAGGTTTTTTCTGGGAATATAATAACTGTGAGCACAAATTCAGTGATTACTGCAGGCTGGTCACTGTTCTAATATCCATATGTCTTCATATAAATAAGTAAAGTCAGTTATATATATCTAGGTATTTAGATATATAGAGATATATATGATGCATTATATATTATGTTAAACAATATCTTATTTGTATATAAATATTCTTAAATACTCTTTGACTTACAATTGGTTTACTTTTCAACAAATTCATTGTAAGTTGAAAATATTAAGTCTCAAATGTATTTAATATACCTAACCTATAAACATCACCACTTAGCAACAGAATGCCATTCAGTATTGGTTGCTTACCCTCATGCTTGCATGGCTGACTGGGAGTCATGGCTTCCCGCCACTGCCCAGCACCATGAGAGGATCTTACTGCATATTGCTAGAAAAGGTCAAAATTTGAAGCACAGTTTCTGCTGAACACATATTGCTTTCATGCCATCATTAAGATGAATCTATTGTTAAGTTTGAAACTAGCTGTATTATAATTATGAGGCTGCACAACAGCTCTCTGAAGCAGGTACTATAAATGTCCCCATTTATAGGGGGACAACTAAGGTATAGGAAAGCTAAGAACGTTGAAAATACAGGGGTAACTAGCACAACTGTTGAATGATGGAACATAGGAATGAACCCAGGCAGCCCAGCTAATAAGCACCTGCCCCACAAATGACATTGACCACCAAGAGCAGTGAATGCACCTTGAAAGTACTCAATGTTCCAAATAAGAAAGAAGATGCTGATGGCTTTGTTGTAGAGTCATCTACCTGTACACACACACACACATATAGAAAATCTTGTCTTTGTGATGTGCACACATCTCAAATATGGTTGTCTTGGGAATGAGTGACTCTGTAGATAATTAAATCATAAGATACAATGTAAGGGATATTAAAAAGAAGCATTGGAGAGAGAAATGAATGATTATTAGATCTTTGGTTTTTGGCAATTCATTTAGCATCACAAAAACAACAAAAAAGAAATGTAACATATCCTGACTATTGGTTTTTAACTGTTGAGAAGAATAGGAGCAGTAAACTGTTTAGTTACTCGTCTAGTTCAATGAGACCTCAGTATTTTACATTATTATAGATCAAAGTTCCTCCATACCCTTCTTCCCTTTGTTCCACTTCCTTCCTTCCTTGAATTCTTTCTTCTATTTATCTTATCCTGGGAATGATTCACCTGTATGTTCTGTTTATAGAAGACAATTAACATTTGCATGTTTGATAACTTTCTTCTTAGTGTTACATACACACTTCTTAAAAGGGTACTTGTTTATATATTTCCCTTATTTTGAAAGTCTTTTTATTTTGTCAATTGTATTATGGAAGTATTTCTAATAAATATAATATGAGCAAGTGAATTGTGGAATAATTTAATCCTGAAGAAAAAGGATTTCAAACTTTGATCTCATAATTTCACTTCTAGAAATGTTTCTAAAGAGTTAATCATGACATGCTCAAAAATTTATGAATAAATTACAGAGTGGTTTAGCAAACAATTGGGAACAAGGGAAATGTCAGAGTAGTGTGATTAATTATAGTATAATGGAATGATAATTAATAACTATAATTACTGAAATTAAGGATGCTTATAATGTACTGAGATGTGAAAATGGGTATGAAGTAGTATGTGTAGAAAGATTTTGTGAAAAAATAAATATAGTTTTATATATCAGTGGGTTATCTGCATATGTCAAAACGTTAACAGTGATTTTTTTTTCAGTGCTGGGATCAATCTCTGGACCTTGGATATGCTACAAAAATGCATACTCTACCACTGAGCTATATCTTTGTCCCCTTAATAGTGATTTGTATTGATTATTAGAGCATATGTTACTAATTTCTGACAAACTGTTTCTTTTAGAACAGCTTTAAGTTTACAGAAAAATTAACAAGACATTATAAAAATATCCCCATATAAACCACATCAGCTTCTTTTATTATTAACAATTTCCATTAGTATAGTACATTTGTTGTGATTTGTGAACAGTTATTAATAAGTATTATTAACTATTCAGATTTCCTTAGTTTGAACCCACATTGCTTTATCTGGTCCAGGGTCCCATCCAGGATACCACATTGTCTGTGGTCTTCATGTTTCCCCAGGAGTCTTTTGAGTGTACGAGATTCTCATACTGTTCTTATTTTTTAAAGATCTGGCAGTTTTGCAGGCAGGTATTTAGTGGAACATCCTTCAATTTCCCACCACCATTGGCTGAAAAGATTAGCCCATTCCCACAGATTTACCTGTATTTCTTTGTCAAAGATTAGTTGACTACACAGAATTCTGCTTCTTCTCTTCTGTTTCATTGCTCTTCATGCCTGCTCTTTGCTAAGGCCACACTGTCTTGGTTATTGTGGCTTTATAGTAATCTTGAAGTTGGGTACTATGGGTCCTTCAACTTTTCTTCTGCAGTCATAATTTAGCTACTTTAATAATTTAGTCTTTTGCTTTCTCATAAAAACTTTGGAATCAGTTTTCAATAAATATAAAATTGCCTGTTGGAAGTTTGATTGGGATGACATTGAATCTGTAGATCAAATTGAGGAGAAATGATGTCTTTTTAATACTGAGTCTTGTGTCCCATAATTGCCTCTTCAATTATTTTTCTTTCATTTATGTCTTTAATCATTTTTATAGTTTTTCTCGTGTAAGTCTTATACATATACTGCTAGATATATACCTAAGTATTCCATTTACTTTGGGGGTTCATGTAAACAATATTTAAAATAAATTCAAGTTTCTTTTTTTTTTATTGGTCATTCATAACATTACATAGTTCTTAATACATCATATTACACAGTTGATTCACGTGGATTATGAACTCCCGCTTTTACCCCTTATACAAATTGCTGTATCACATCAGTTTCCCTTCCATTGATTGACATATTGCCTTTCTAGTGTCTGATGTATTCTGCTGTCTGTCCTATTCTCTACTATCCCCCCTCCCCTTTTCTCTCTCTACCCCTTCTACTGTAAATCATTTCTTCCATTTGTATTATCTTGTCTTGCCCCTCCTTTCCTCTTATATGACATTTTGTATAACCCTGAGGATCGCCTTCCATTTCCATGCAATTTCCCTTCTCACTCCCTTTCCCTCCCACCTCTCATCCCTGTTTAATGTAAATCTTCTTCTCAAGCTCTTCGTCCCTACCCTGTCCTTGTTTATTCCCCTTATATCAAAGGAGTCATTTGGTATTTGTTTTTTAAAGATTGACTAGCTTCACTTAGCATAATCTGCTCTAATGCCATCCATTTCCCTCCAAATTCTATGATTTTGTCATTTTTTAATGCAGAGTAATACTCCATAGTATATAAATGCCACATTTTTTTTATCCATTCATCTATTGAAGGGCATCTAGGCTGGTTCCACAGTCTTGCTATCGTGAATTGAGCTGCTATGAACATCAATGTAGCAGTGTCCCTGTAGCATGCTCTTGTTAGGGCTTTAGGGAATAGACCGAGAAGGGGAATAGCTGGGTCAAATGGTGGTTCCATTCCCAGCTTTCCAAGAAATCTCCATACTGCTTTCCAAATTGGCTGCACCAATTTGCAGTCCCACCAGCAATGAACAAGAGTGCCCTTTTCCCCGCATCCTCTCCAGCACTTATTGTTGTTTGACTTCCTAATGGCTGCCAGTCTTACTGGAGTGAGATGGTATCTTAGGGTAGTTTTGATTTGCATTTCTCTGACTGCTAGCGATGGTGAGCATTTTTTCATGTACTTGTTGATTGATTGTATGTCCTCCTCTGAGAAGTGTCTGTTCAGGTCCTTGGCCCATTTATTGATTGGGTTATTTGTTATCTTATTGTCTAATTTTTTGAGTTCTTTGTATATTCTGGTTATTAGGGCTCTATCTGAAGTGTGTGGAGTAAAGATTTGTTCCCAGGATGTAGGCTCCCTGTTTATCTCTCTTATTGTTTCTTTTGCTGAGAAAAAACTTTTTAGTTTGAGTAAGTTTCAATTCTTTCTTGCTGATCTTGACTTTGAGCTTCCCTGTGTATTCCTCCTGAGACAGAGTTCATGTCTGGCACTGTTATTGGTAGTTAGGTGTGGGGATAATAGCGGGAGAGTTTTAGAATCTCAGGGCTAAACCGCAGTCCTTTAATAGACTTGTGTGTCTGGGTTGTGATATTCCCCAGTGTTATTGCTGGTGCCTCCCTTTCCCCCATCAGGCGACTCAGGAAAGCTAGGCAAGGCTCAGACGGAGAGATGTCCTTTGAATTAACATTCTGTTAAATCCTTTTTCCCTGGGAAAGTAGGTACTTTTGGTTGAGAACTTTCTAAGTGATTTATTTTCCCTCTTCTTGCTAGGGGTCTTTCTAGAAACTCCCCTGTAACTGGAGTGGTTCCTGGAGGTAAAAGTCACCACACTGTGGCCATTCCCTGGGTCTGAAAGTCCCTAAGAATTTCTCACTCTCCCGTTAGTGCACAGTCAGCCTCCAGCAATTGATCAAAACTGTCATCTAAATGGTCCTACAGGGTTGTGGCTCCAGTGTCATCTACTCCGGCAAGCAGCTTTGACTTTCTGGATTCACCTGTCATTCCAGATGTTGGTAAACATTTGCTGTGAATCCTTAGTTTTCTGATGGGTCTGAAAAAAGTCTTGATTTTACGTTTGTTCAGTTTCTTTCTTCAAAAGATGTGAGTAACAACTTATAATTTTTCATTACATCATGTCAGGACGAGATATAGAAGTCCACATGTTATTTTTTCCGGTATTTTCTTATTTTGGTTTTTAAGTCTTAAAATACTTAATTGGCAAAAACTAATTATATAATCAAGATGTGTAATATGGTAATTTGATGTATACATTGGGTAATGATTAAGACAAATTAATTAACACATCCATCACCACCCACGCTATACATTAGATCCCTAGAACTTGCTCATGTTTTAACTGAAAGTTTGTTTATGACCAACATCTTCCCATCCTTCTTCCCTCTATGCTCTAAGAACCACTGTTCTGCTCTCTGCTGCTGTGAGTGAACATTTTTAGATTCCACATAGATGAAATCATAGAGTATTTGTTTTTCTGTGTCTGATTTATTTAACTTATCATAATGTTCTCTAGTTTCATACACATTGTCACAAATGTTAGAATTCATTCATTTTCATGGTTGAAATACACACACACACACACAAAAAACCACGTCATATCACTGGGCTAGAGATGTAACACAGTGGTACAGCATTTGCCTAGCATGTGTGAAGTCCTGGGTTTGATCCCTGCACTGCCCAAAACAATGCATACTCTATGTCACAATTTACACAATTTATCTATTTGTCCATTGATGGACACTTAGTTTGATTCCATATTTTGGTTATTAAGAATGATGCTGAAGTGAACATGAGGGTGTATACATCTTTTCAAAATCTTAATTTACTTCCTTTAAAGACCCAGATGAGGGATTGCTAGATCATATGGTGGTGCTAGTTCTATTCATTGAGGAACCTCCATGTTAATTTCCATAGTAGCTGTACAAATTTGCATTCCCTTCTCATAGAAGTTAAGGATTTCTATTTTTTCTACATCCTCACTAAATGCTTGTTGTCTTTTGTCTATTTGATAATAGCCATGTGAAAGTTGTGAGGTGATAGTGTGGTCTTGATTTGCATGTCTTTGGTAATTAGAGGTGTTGAACATCTTTTCATATAATTGTTGGCCATTTATGCCTTCTTTGAGAATATTTCTGTTCATTCCCTTTACTCATTTTTAATTGAGCTATTCTTCTTATTATTTTACTAATGAGTTGTGTGAGTTCTTTAGATGATTAGATGCTAGTTTTTTATCAGATGTATGATTTGAAAATATTTTCTCCCATTCTGTAGATTTTCTTTTTATTTATTTTTTGATTATTTTTCTGTGTAGATTAATTTTCACTTTTTAAATTTTACTTGTATTTGACATTAAAATGATACATAATGGTGGAATTCATTATACCATATTCAAACATGCATATGACATGATTTGTCAGTCCCATTCTCTAGTACCTTCCCATTTCCTCCCCTTCTACCTCCTTCTAATTTACTTGCTCTACTCTTCTGATGTCTCTTATATTATTATTATTTTAATTAGTACATTATAACTCTGTATATGCATTTATGTGTTTGTGTACACACACACACACACACACACACACATATAATGAGAATTCATTGTGGTGGTTTCATACATGGATAAAGCATAATTTGGTAGAATTTTTCCCTAGTACTTCTCTAGGCCTTCCCTTCCTCTCTCTTTCTTGTTCCTCTACACTCTTTGTTTCTATTTTCTTGAGATTCCTTTGTTTTAAAGTTCTTTTTATTCCCTTTCTTCAGCTTCCACATATAAGAGAAAACATGTGACCTCTGACTTTCTGTGCCTGGCTTATTTCACTTAGCATGATGTTCTCTAATTCCATCCATTTTCCAATAAATGACATAATTTTATTCTTTTTATGGCTAAATAAAAAAAACTCCATTGTGTATATACATCATGTTTGCTTTATTCATTCATCTATTAACAGGCACCTCAGTTGGTTTCATGAATTCACTAATGTGAATTGCACTGCTATAAATGTTGGTATGAATGTGTCACTATAGTGTACTGATTTTAGTTCTTTTGGGCAAATCTCAAGGTATGAGATAGCTGGGACATATGGTCTTTCTAGTCTTTTGAGGAATCTCCATACTGCTTTCCAAAGTGGTTGGAATATTTTGTTGTCCCACCAATAATGTATAAGTGTGCCTTTACCTCTCATCCTTGCCAGCAATTATATATATATATATATATATATATATATATATACACACAGTACATATATACATATGTGCAATATATATATTATATAATATATACAATATATATTATACATATAATAGGGAACCAAGGTACAGAGAAGTTAAATAACATTTTCCTGTTCTCACATATGTGTATCTATCTATCTATCTCTATATATATCATTGTGTGTATATATTGCATATTGTATATATATTATACATTTGCATATTTATATGTATATATACATATATTATTATGTTTATATGTATATGTGTGTGTGTGTATATATATATATATATATATATATATATCTATATATCACATTTGGCACTGGGCATTGAATCCAGGAGTGCTTAACCATTGAGCCACATCGTCATCTCTTTTATAATTTTTGAGACAGGGTCTCATTGAATTGCTTAAGGCCTCCCTAAGTTGCTGAGCCTAGCCTCCATCTTGTGATCCTCCTGCTTCTGGCTCCCTAGTCTCTGGAATTGCAAGTGTGTGCCATCACATCTGGCTGTGATTTGTAATCTTGATTGCCACTCTATATTTCTAGATGAAATCTCAGTGTAGTTTCAATTTGCATTTCCCTCATTGCTAAAGATGCTAAACATTTTTTATATATTTTTTCCATTTGAAATTATTCTTTTTGAGAAATATGTTTAGATCTTTTGCCCATTTCTTGATTGGAGTATCTGTTTTCATAGTGTTAAGTTTTTTGAGTTTCTATTTACATTCTGGATACTAATCCCCTGGCAAATATTTTCTACTATTTTATAGGCTCTTTTTCCCCCACATTCTTGTTTCCTTTGTTGTGCAGAAACTTTTTAATTTTTTGCTGTCCCACTTATTGATTATCCATTTTATTTTTTGAGCTTTAGGAGTCTTAATATGGAAGTTGGTGCCCTTGCCCATATGTTGGAGTGTTAAACCTATGTTTTCTTCTAGCAATTACAATATTTCTGGATCTTTGATAAACTTTAAAATTTTTTTTGTCCAGGATAAGAGATAGGGATGCAGTTTTATTCCTCTACATATGAATTTTCAGTTTTCCCAGCACCATTTTTTAAAAAGGATACTTTTCTCCAATCTGTTTTTGGCACCCCTGTGAAGAATCAGATGGCTGTATCTGTATAGATTTTCTTTATCTTCTATTCAATTCCACTGGTCTTCATGTCTGTTTTTATGATAGTACCATTCTGTTTTTTTTTTATTATAGGCCTGTGGTATAATTTGATATAGGTATTATAGCAAAGTAGCAGGATAGAAAATCAACACACAAAAATAAAAACTTTCCTATATTCCAATAATGAATCTAATGAGAAAAAATCAGGAAAAGAATTTCATTCATAATAGCTTCAAAGAACTAAACAAGGCAAAACAAACAAACAAACAATAACAACAACAAAAACTGTAAATACATCTAACGAAGGAAGTGAAAGACCTTTATGATGAAAATGGTAAAATATTGAAGAAGCTGAAGAAGACCTTAAAAGATGGAAAGACCTCCCATGTTCTTGGATGGGCAGAATTAACATTGTCAAAATGGCCATATTACCAGAAACAACATAAAAATTCAATGCAAACCCCATTAAAATACCAATGACATCCTTCACAGAACTAGAAAAACAGTTTTAATATTCATACGAAAAAATAAACAACTCAGAATAGTAAAGCAATCCTGAACAATAAAAGCAATTCTGAAGACATCACAGTACCTGATCTCAAATTATTTCCATCTTTGAATTATCCACAGTAATATTTAATATCACATAGTAGATAATAATTTTTAAAGTTGTTTTAAATATGGAAGATACAACACAAGACAGAATTCAGATTTGTTACACCAATGACTTTAATGATTTCATATTATTTACCAGCAACCAGGCAGTATGGTAAATCTTTCCCTTTAATATATTTACTTTTCATAACAACCTTATGTAATAGTTACTACTTAGAGTTTCATTTTACAGATGAAGAAATCAAGGTACAGAGACGTTAAATAACATTTTCCCTGGTCTTATAGCTTTTAAACAACAGAACTGGAGGGAGAATCCCAGAAGGCTGATTCCAGACCCTTATTTGTCAATTAGATATTTTAAGATTAAAAAACAGAAGCAAAAAATTGCAGGAAAATCAGTAATATGTGTACTTTCCATGTTTAAACCTTGCAGTGTGCACTCTTCCCCTATCCTTGGCTAGATAATTCTAGAGACACGCAATTCCGCAACCATTATACAAACACCAGGGGTAGACTCCCATTCTCTCTGACAGCTCTAATAATACAGCAAATAAATTTATGGGCACATTTTATCAGCATTAGATTTTCATCATTCTCCAAATTATGTTCTTCAGGTTCAAGAAAGATACTAAAATTACATACATGACAACAATACCTAGAAATGAGGAAATCATGAACAAAGAAAAAGTAACATGAGCCCTGGGTTATTATATATCCTGCATGCTGTCAGGCTATGTGATCCAGGAATACTGGGGACAAGTGAGCTATCCTGTGACTCCTTGATCCTTGAGCTCCTGATGGCCCTGAGCCTGTTTCTGGAAAGGGAAGGCCATATACTCATCTGGGATTGGGTTTCAGAGCAGTAAATATGAAGAAGGGAAACATGATCAATTCCAAGGCTCACATCATTCATGGTATTAAAAACCAAACTGGTAATTTATAAGAGGCACATCTATTCTTGGAACTGAGAATGAGAAAAATAAATAAATAAATAAAACTCCAGTATTTCCTTAGAGAGGGACCTTGGTGTTATATCAAGAGCAGTGTTCTCAGCGATCTCAGAGTGGTGGAAGCCTGAGGTGTCCTCAGGTGAGGGCCACAGCATGTCAGCCAAATGGAATCCAGTTAACTGGGACCTTGTAAGAGGCCTCGGGATGGCTAGTCTCATGATCCGTCGCTCCCTTTCCTGTACTGTCTACATCTAGGTCATATCCAGAGGAATAAGGGGGGTAAATTTTATTGAATCAATTTGTTTATTTTATTGAGCATGACCAAATTAGTAATTAGAATGTGTGTGTGTGTGTGTGTGTGTGTGTGTGTGTGTGTGAGAGAGAGAGAGAGAGAGAGAGAGAGAGAGAGAGAGTGCATTGCGTGTAATAATTTTTTTGTGGGGGAGGAGGAAGTCAGGACTCAATAATCAGTTTGAATTTATCAACAGTTCTGAATGGCCTTACATGTCTTTAATTATAGTTCAGAATGCATGACTGATAAATACAAAATAGATTAGACCTAACCACATTAGGGAATATATAATTATGAAGAGTGTAGCGGCTGGCTGTGAGAACAATGGAGAGCTAGCAGTAGCAGCAAACTGACATTGGCTTGGCTTGACCCTTGCCGTGTGTGAGAAGCCCACAAAAAATTAATTGGACGAATTCTTCAATCATTTATTTATCTATGAATCAGTCATATTTGATATCATGACAGATGGGGGCAGAGTTCTGCTGAAATCCAGGCAGTTCAAATAAGGGGATGTGTGAAAATTCAGTAGCTCCTCCTACAATAAATTCATTAATATTCAACACTTCGTTTTGCTTGTTTTGGGATGTACTAGTGTTTGGGGCTCAGGGCTAACTTGGGGCTGCATCATTAGATTAGGCTGTGACAAGGGCATCTAAACGATATCCACACTATAGGGCATGGGGCTAGGACACACACACACACACACACACACACACACATTTAAATCTGTTTTTCTCTTTCATTAGGGTTTTTCTTTTTGATAGGAGTTCATTTATCACTGTGACATCTAATTATCTTTATAATTCAAGTGATAGAGTGAGATTTCTAAAAACATTCTTAGAAGAATTATTATTCTTTATATCTTTGGGGCAAAGTTACAAGTTTAATGCTACTATAAGATTCTGTTCCCCATATTGGCCCCTTCTCTGGAAGGTCAGGGTGCTATGTGTTTGGAAAGATGAAATACAGTATTTTGGTGACCCTAGAAAGTAAGTAGTTTTAAAAAAGTTACCATGGAATGTGATTGGTCAAATAATGTTACATGTATACAAATATGGTAAAACAAATCCCAGTGTTATATATAATGATAATTATTATGTATAATGATAATGCACCAATAAAAAAATAAAGAAAAAGAAAGTATGTTTTCAGAGAATAAGTGAATGAGTCACGTAGATTCTGTGGCTATTTGGAAGAACATGCCAGATCTTGCCTGTTTCTCTTTCTAAGGGTAGAAATAAAGATAAAATCATGAGTAGTACAACAATTATTTGCTTACTTACCTTTCTATTCTTTACAGAGAGTAAAATGTCAAAGAATTTGGATGATCCTTTTGCATGGGATAACATCCTTTACTGCAGTAGCCATCAGTACAATAAGATTCTGAGTTGTAGATCTCAGCTTGTTTTTTTTTGGAAACATCTGACTCATTGATTTTTAGAGATGTTTAAGTCTCAGATTCATCTGAAGTCCTAACCTCTGCCTGTGTTTTGTCTTAATGTCTTTCCCCGGGACATCTGTTTTAATCTTCTGTCTTACACTATCACTTTGTACACTGCGCTATATTTTCCAGGGCCTAGGTCTCACTCTCCTGATTGGGCAGAGTTCTTTTAAAGGCAGGAGGAATATCAGATTCAACTCTGGGCTCATCTAGCTCAGTGTCTCCTAAAGAGTTGGTTTTCAAAGGTTATTTTTTGAATGAATGTGCTGAAGATGCTCACTGCCCAATGCAAAGATAAGTTAGAACACAAAGTCTCCTATGTGGACCTGTCTTTCTTCCCTCGTGTTTCTTTTATCTCTTCATTCTTTCTTCTGTAAAGCGCCCAGCTTCCTCTAAATACAACCTCCCACTCTTGAATGTTTCTCAAACTCTCTAAATCCTTGACTCCTTTATATAGGGGGGATTTGACCTTGTAACTTATTAGCACACTCAGCAAAATGCCCTCTGTTTATCATTTCCAATCTACTTCAGATATATTGGGGGATTATATATATTTAATATTTCAAAAGGAATTCTAAAATTTCTAAATGGTAATGATGAATGCATTAACAAAAATTAATATTATCTCATGACGTGCCTGTCCTAGACATGGAAGATGGGAAGGTGCTATTATGGACAAAATCATAGTCATTTCATTGGAGAAGTTCAGAAAAGGTAAGTCTTAGGACTATGCAAATTATGACCACTCAGCAATCTTTCCATTTTGTGGGCCTAATTGAAAATGACCAGGGAGTTCTTGTTTCTGAGTTGGCACACAGTTTAGGCTCTTCAAATACCCTCTACCTGTTTGCTGATGGTCAATGGAAATAAGTTACTTGGATGGTTCAAGAATTGAGCCCCCTAGAGCTATTTTAGCTTGGGATACATTGGGAGGGTTTTTATCATTGTTTTAAGTACTCCTGGGTTCTTCTTTTTTTTTTTTTTTGTATGTTCATCAAAAAATTCCCCTATTTTAATCTTTTTGTCAAAATCTATTTTATAATTTTAGAATGGAAATGCCTTAGCATTAACTTATATAACTCTTATTTTGATTACTATTAATACCTAGTGATTTTAACACTATTCAGAACTAATGATTTTATATATATATATATATATATATATATACACATACAAATATACATATATGTATATATACATACATATATACGTAAATATACATATATATTTATTGTTGTTATTTTAATGAGCAGTGTCAATCTCATCATTTCTCAGAAGCTTCATCTTGCTGTAAATGGGTACATGTTCTGCTCTGGTTTCCAACAAATTCCCGTCCTACTATAAGAGGCTATAAATGAGCCTGCCCTGTGGACAGCAAGTCTTTCCTGTCAGCTCTGCATGCCTTAATTCTACTCTTCTACCTACCTGATTTGAGATCATCAAGATTTGAATTGACTTAGCATTAACCTGGAGGGATGTAAAAGATAGTCCTAGTTGATTTTGTTCAGAGAATTGATAGTGTGGGTGTCTTAATGACTGATACCTGGGGTTACATATACTTTATCAGAATCAAAAGGGACTAGTGAAATGAATCAAGAGTCCCCACTGAAGGAAAATCCTAGGCCAGTTACCAGGGGCATCTCCTTGGCCTCATTTGGGAAATAGTTCAATACATTTGTAGTCATAGGGTGGGAGAAATCAGTTTGGCTAAGACAGATGAGCAGAGGGCAAGCTGCCTTTTAAAGCGTCCTCTGTACAAGATCCACACCGTGTTAAATAATCACAACTGGGATGCTTCACCTCACGCATGAAATAGCTGGCAGAGCCACCCAAAGCCAAACCAAAATGCTCAAAAGCTACAGATGGAGAATTACTATTTGAATTCCATGTGCTGTCTCTGGAGCTCCCCGCAAGTGTTTTCATTCTGTACTATCACTCCTTCACTTTACAAATCCACCAATTTAATTTAGAGGTAAACAAATTTCCATTAAAGTTCCTACAGTGAAACCTGTTTTATCTTTACAAGAACATAGCTGTTAAAGACACATTTTTTAACAAGAGTTATAAAGTCATACAAGTCCACACTACCTTGTGCAAAACCATAACGAAGGTCATCTTCAAACATGAGGGACAGGCCCTTCTTTATTTTGAGAAGTATTTGAGAGTAATACACCCTCTGTTCATCTGCTTGGATGAAGAGATGAACAAGGCCACTGCTAAACCACTAAAGCACTGCTTTGAGGATGATTTGTTATGTTAGGTTAATTAGAGCAAATTGAAACATTTTTGCCTATTATTATTATTATTTTAGGAGCTAGAGAGGAGGGCATTAAGAGAACCAGATGGGATGAAGTGGTTGGGTCCTCGTGTCATAGCCGTTGACATGTCAATAGTGTTGGCAAGGTAGTGAATGAGTGGATTGGTTTGTAGCAACAGGTGACCACATCACGGAATTGTCGTTGAAACTGGAGTCCTTACTGGCAGTGTCCTCAGAGACCAACACCTGAGTGCAGGACAATGTCTCCACCACTAGCTCCTTTTCCACGATCAGACACCAGCAGGCACAGGAGGGTGGTGGTCGGAATGGTGGGCAGCTGCACTCTCCACGAGACACTCATCAATCTTCCCATCGCCCTGGACCTTAGAATTGGATTGGCTCACTGAATCTTATCCCCATAACTAGCACAGTGTCATTATTGTCCTCATGATCATCGACTCCTTTTCTTCTTTGCCCCAGTTCTGTCCACTTCCTATTCACTGACAACCAATGTTTATATCCACAGCCCATCTTTTGAAAATTAAATTTATTTTTAACTGGTATATAAAGATATAAAAATTGTACATATTAATGGGATACAATGTGATGTTTTAATGCATATAAATGTTGTGCAATTTTTAATTTGGGTTAAAGATATCGATTCCCTCAAACATTTATCACTTCTTTATGATAAAAAAATTCAAAATCCTTTTTTTCTAGCTCTATGAAATGTATAGGATATTATTATCTCTAACTGTCATATCTATTGGTCAACCTTTCCCCACAATCTATCTTTCATTAGGGACTTAAATTATGGATATGTCCTTAAACATATAAAATAATTTTTAGTATATCATGTTGAAGTTCATACAGACAGATTGATATAGTCATAGTCTACTTACATGCAACATGAACCTTTTCAGATTTGCCACTGTTTTTGGCATGTGCCTGTACTGATAGGTGTCGATTGCTTTACCCTCTAAACTGTAAGACAGTGTCCCATAGTAGAGTCATGCCACAGCTTCGTCCCTCTTCCACTGACTAGCACTTTGATGTTTTTTTTTTTTAATCTTTGCTACTGTAAGCTTTACAGCACAGACAAGAGTGGGAGCAATTGTGTATCTGTTTCCTGTGAATTTGTGCTCCATTTTTTCTTAGGTGAAAAGCAAGAATGAGACCTTCTGAGACTAGAGTCTTAGACAACTTCTTCCATTTTAAACAAAAGACTTTCCAAATAAATGTACACACAAAGAACATCCTTTTAAGAGAAAAAGAATCTCCCAGGGACATGATTATATTATCCGAGGTTAAATGGTATGATGGACGTTCTTGGCAAGATTTCTCTTTGGGATCCATCTATAGTTACCGGGGAAGCCTTTCTAGGTGACCACATCAAGAGCAAGACAGGAACACCATGAGGTCAGCCACCAGCTGGTGCTCTAAGCATTCATCATTTGGTGGTGTCCTTAGAACTCTGATGGAACCTGACTTAGTACATCATGCACTGACTTCACACGGACCTTCAGGCCCTAACTCAGAGCCTCGACACCCCTTCCCACCTGTTGCAGGCCATGCACGATACTCTGGCGTTGACAACTTGCTGAGGCGAGCAGCCACCTCTGCCAGCGTGCTTGCATTAAGCAGCTACACAGAAAACAGCTGTGAAAGATTCATCCATCACAGGATGTCTATTATTGGAATTAAAACACCTCCTAACTGTGACATAGATTTGCATTGATGGCTCCAGGCTGTCACACTCTGCCTTTCTTGTTTGTGCTCTACTGCCACACTGCCTTTGGCCTGGAAGCTCATAAATTTGGGATGATTTTCTTTCTTCCTTGGAGCCCACTTCTGCATGGCAGAGACATGGAATGTTAAATAGAATACAGATATGCTAGGTGACTGATGTGTAGTTATTAAAGTGGCCCAGTAATTCTCTGACAATTAGCAGTTGGAACATGGGACCTCACAAAGATGACTTATGCTAATTCAGAATGTCAGAGGCAAGTTGAGAGATGCTTTTGACACGAAAATATGATATGAGGACAAGTAAAGAAATGTGTGAAATCAGAACTTACAAAAATAGCAATAGTGACCGTGTTTACAATGTCTTAATAATTGCCTCTTACTTTACTGTCCTATGATGATAGGAGCCAGCCTGTCTCTGCACTGCCCTACAGGGAAGGAAGTTCATGGGAAGGATAGTCTTAAAATTAGAAGGCATTTGTTCTTGTCTATGTGGTATGTTTTGAAAGACTTTGAGGGACTTCCCAAAGTGTCCCAAATTTCATAAATCATAATAAATATTGATAACTGACACCATTTGTTGAATAAGTACCAGACAGTGCTAAATGCTTTATGTATAAAGTCACTGAATCTTTACAATTTAAAAAATGAAAGATTTAAAAATACTCCTAAATCCCCAAAGAGGAAGATGCAATTAGATGCAATTAGGTTAAACAACTTATTTGCATTAACATGACCAGTGTGAATTTGTTGCTTAGTTTTTCAAACCATCTAAGGGATTGCAGAAAAGCTAAGAGCCAAGATTCACCTGGCATTATTAAAGATCAGCTTCTTTTTGATCTTTATCACGTTTCCCACAACTTCTGTACATCTTCCTTTTATTGATTTTTTTTAAAATTTTTATACATTTTATGCTGCTACCTCAGATCACTTTTCATCTGTCACATTCAGACTTTCATTTCTCAGGTAGTCCACCAACATTTTGAACTATAATATAATGGTACCAAATGCATGTTTATAGTCCAGTTTCATTTTTGTGCATGTGACGATGTGTGTGACATGTGTATAACAAAATGTTCTCTTACAATTAAATTTCTTTTATAAAATAGTATATGGAATACAATACCAGTTTCATTATTATAATAATAATGTTTGGTTATTGAGACAATGATGGATGTTATTAGCCTCAGCTGGGTGTTTGATGGACATGCATGGTTTATTGAAATTACACATATATGAGTTTCTGCATTTAAAATGGAATACTTTGCTGCTTACTTTATTCAGAAACATTTTGCAGAAAATGTGCTTTTTTGCATCATAGTGGCTTCCCATCCTAGGAACTGAATAATTTTCCACAAATAAGATCTCTCTGCACTACGAATCTCAGTCCTTTTTGGCCAAAGTTACTCTTGGCCCATGTGTTAGTTTACTGGACTTTTAAGACTAAGAAGCAGAAGAACATGCCATGCAGAAGGAAGCCCTAAAACCAAGATCTGACGTGAGAGATGAACAGAACAATGGAGAAAATAACTGCAGTGTATCATTAAGGGACTTAAACATTATTGATTCAGGAAATGCAACATATACCCAAACCATCTATGATATAAAATATAAATATACAATGTGAAACACAAATTCTTTGAATAATAATAATAATAATAATAGTTATTATTAGTAGTAGTTTGAGGAGGTACTGGGGATTGAGTTCAGGGTCACTCAACCACTGAACCACACATCCCCAGCCCTATTTTGTATTTTATTTAGAGACAGAGTCTCACTGAGTTGCTTAGCACCTCATGTTTGCTGAGGCTGGTTTTGAACTTGTGATCCTCCTGTCAGCCTCCTGAGCCCCTGGTATTACAGGTGTGCATCACTGCGCCCAGCTGAATTATTATTTTTTACTTCTCTCTTATATCTCACAGCGAATCCAACAGAGATGTTAATTTCAAATATAACTGCTTCTTACAGAATGCAATTGCTTCTGATTGCCTCCACGACCAAGCCTTCCATCTTCCAAGGCCTCTCACCTGAGTTACCGAGACAACCTGCAATCTCACCCTCACCTCCCCCAGTGACTTACCCCAGAGGGATTCTGTTACTAGTGAGTCAGAGTGAGCTCTGCTCAAAAGTGTCTTATGGCCACTCACCTAATGTAGGGTGGAAAAAAATAAAACCCAGGGAGGGCCCATTGGGCCGTGTGTCCACAGGTCCCACACATGCTACCCCACTCTGCTGGAGTCCTCTCAGATCTCTTATCTCACTGCCCTCCCCAGCTCCCAACCTTGACCACTGCCAGTACATTGGTTTTCTCACTCCTCCTTGAACACAGCAGACCCTGACATAGATGCTTTCTTCCATAACTATTTTCTGGGCTCACTTCTCATTTTTAAGTTTTCATTTGAATTGAGGGTCTCAATGAAGTCTACCCTCATTAAAAAAAAAATAGGGCTGGGATGTAGCTCTCTGGTAGAGCACTTGCTTAGCATGTACAAGGCTCTGGGATTGATTCCCAGGACTGCCCAACAAAACAGTAGCTGTTTTATTCTTCAATAGTATTAAATTTACAGAAAAGTTACAAAGATAGAACAAATTCCCTCTATTGCTAATATCTTGCATTAGGATGGTATATTGGTCCTAACCAATGAACCAAGATAGACCTGCTTTTGTTAACTACATTTTACACTTTATTTGGAATTTCTCATTTTTAGGTAAGACTCTGTTTGGTCCCAAGATCCCCAATGGAATAGTACATTCCACTTATTCCTATTCTCTCCCAGGCTTTTGTTTACTTTTCTTTTTTGTTGTTGTTGTTGTTTTTAAATTTTAGTTTTTATGTCACTATGTTTTGTTTTGTTTTGTGGGTTTTTATTTTCTTTCTTTCTATTTTTTAGTTATTGCTTTTATTCTGCTGGAATAGGCACATGAAAAATTGATTTAAAAAATAACTATGAGTGAATGGCAGAATGATCTCCTAGGCCTTTCTTGATTGTGAAAGTGCTTTGGATTTCCCTTATTTTTGATCTTGTCAGTTTGGGAGTGTATGGGTTGGGAGTTTTCTGGAATGTCCCTCAATCCGGATTGGTGTGGTGTTTTTCTCATGACGAGGCTGAGGTGGTGTGTTCTGGGGTTAAACCCAGACAGGTAAAGGCCCATTCTCGTCACTTCATACTAAGGACACATGCCCTCAATATAATTTATCCCTGTTGCTACTGACCTTGATCACATGACAGAAGTAGTATTTGTTAGGATTCTATATAATATTACTTTTGAGTTTTTTCCTGCTTTGCAAAACATATTCTTCACAAGGATGTCACTGTGCTCAGTTCATACTCAAGAAGTAGGGAGTTATGCTTCCCCTCTTAATGACAAAATACTGACATAAGCTATTTCAACCTCTTCTGCTTGGGAAACATCTCTTTTCCTTTATTTACTTCTCTGATCATATGTTAGCATCAGAATCGACTCATCTCATGTGTAACTTACACTTTGGATTATAATCTGATACTCTATCACTTATTTATTGCTCAAATTGATATAGTTTGAGCCATTGGGAGCATTGTCAATTTGGCTTTGGATATCCCTTTGAGATATGTTCAACATGTGTGTGTGTGTGTGTGTGTGTGTGTGTGTGTGTAAGACACTTCTACATTAGTCTGATTTCATTGGTAGAATGAAATACTAAAGGCTGGATAACTTTACAAAGAAAATAGATTATTTTAGCTCATGGTTCTGGTCCAGATTTGAAGTGCTACACCTGGTGATGGTCCAAGTGGTGCAGAGCATCATATGGTGAGAGATAGGAAGGGTGTGTGTGTTTTATGTGTGTGTTGTCATCTCTTTCCTCTTACAAAGGCTGCCAGGATTTAATCATGGGGACTCTACCCATGAAAGTTTTAAAAATTCTAATTCCTCCCTATGGTCCTACCTCTAAAGACCATATTTGGATTAAATGTCCATCCTCTTAATAACTCACCACTTGAACCCTAGAGGGGTAAAATCAACCCTATCCAAACCTTAGAAGCTTCCTACTTCCTGGACAGTAAAGTACTACTCCAGGCTATTCCTGTGTGTTCCCCAGCTCTGCCCTAGATTTGGACACTTCTCTAGGATCTCTGGTTCATTTAACAGAAGAAGGAGATTAGAAATAAAGACCCTGGCCCTGAGTATGCTTGTTGCTCCTGGGATATCATTGCTTTTTGGCTCTCTCAGCTTCAAAGTAAGAAAATACATCCACAGCTGCTTTTAAATTTGTCCTTATACACTTATCTTGGTTCATGACTTGCATGTGGCAATAATTATTTTTTATTTAGAATATATGTTTACAAATAAGCCAAAATATATTCTACTGTCATGTATAACTAAAAAGAACAAATAAAATAACAAAGAATAAGACAGAGAGATGGGTTTGAATTCTGACTTTGCTACTTCCCAGATTAGTAAATTTTGGGGAGAAATATTTTTAAAAAGAATATAGATTTATGTTTTTAGAACCTTTTTTTAAAAGAATAGTAGGACTTATTAAAGGCAAATATCCTAACAACAAAAGCTACTTATAATAGTTATAACTAGCCAAATACTTATCTCTTGGATATATTGAGAATGCCTACAAATCCAGCTGAAATCATAGATCACAGATAGAGACTAATCATAAGAATATATCCAAATAGCCTAGAATACAACTATGTGTTCAATGTTTAAGTTTGTCATGTGGAAAAAGGAAATTAAATCCAGAATGTGATATCATATACATATATCCAAATCAACTGGAAATTCAAAATTTTGGCAAGAATAGGATTAAGCAATATCTCATATACCATTTTTTTCCATTCATTCAACATCTATTTATGTGTGGATGTAACAAGAAGCAAAAAAAAATGGCATCTCTGTTTTTTTTTTTTACATTCCTTGCCTCTTTTTTTTATTTTATTTTTTTATTGGTTGTTCACAACATTACAAAGCTCTTGACATATCATATTTCATACATTAGATTGAAGTGGGTTATGAACTCCCAATTTTACCCCAAATGCAGATTGCAGAATCACATCGGTTACACATCCACAATTTTACATAATGCCCAATTAGTAATTGTTGTATTCTGCTACCTTTCCTATCCCCTACTATCCCCCCTCCCCTCCCCTCCCATCTTCTCTCTCTACCCCATCATATACCATTGATATGAGTGTTACTTGGTTCATTCATCTGGGAAGAGTTTGGCAGTATCTGCTAAAGCCCCACACCCACTCCATGACCTACCAATTGCACTTCTGGCATACATACAACAGAACCTTCCTGAAAGCTCACCAAAATATATGCTTATGAAATGCCACCACATCGTGGGTAGTGGTCGATAAGACTGATGAGAACCCAAATATCCATTGAGGGAGATGAATAAATCATCTTGTGTTTATAAAATTAAATGCTAGGTGCCAGTAAAAGTCAACAAAGCACTGGTACATGTGACAACATGGATGAATATCACAAACACCGTGCTTAATGAGCAAGGCAGTCATAAATACACAGCAGAATTCCTTGTCAAAATAGACAAATCTGTTTTAAAAAGAAGAATGAATATTTCTGAGGAGGGATTGTCATTCGGTGATGCTGACTCAGAGAGAATAAAAGGACCTGTGTGGTAACAGCGGGCATCTTGAGTTGAGTGACAGGAGCAGATGTGTTACTTTGTGAGATTCCATTGAGCCTTACCTCACACACTAACCATGTGCATACTTTCCGGAAGAACATTATATTTCACAAAACTGACACATCTTATTTTAAAATGTGAAAGAGAAAAAAAATTAAAATGTTAAAATGCAAACTGCAGAGAATCCTCTTTATCTATATATATATTACTTAAAGAGGATAAAAAAGACTTCCAATTTTCTATCAACATAGATCTTGAATAACGATTACATGCCACTTATTTGAATATAAAAATATTTTGTATGCCATTTGTTTTTCTCCAGAAGAAACTAATTCAGTCGTTTCCATTGTTGGGAAAATAGGCAGTTTTTTTAAAGAGTCAAACTTAATATAATATTAAATGAGCAAATTTCTGCATCCAGTTTACCTTCTGGAACCAATAGAATTATGCATCATTGCTGAGCAGAAGAATTATGCATCATTGCTGAATTCATATAAATTTTTATGAGTACTTACATTCACAGTTACTATAAAATCACAAACCAAATAGGCATGTTTAAATTTTTTTAGTGACTTCACACTAGATTCTTCAGTCTTTGTTCAAAGTCATAGTCCAAGTGTTGAGAATTAATGTATTGTGCACTTAGAGGTGTTAAATGTTACTTCTCCCTTATCTTCCATGGGGAAGGGGTGAAGGAAGACCAGGACTCTGTCCTATCTCTGTCCCTCTGTCCCAAAGCCTGCTTTCTAATGAAAGGTATCATGCCATACAGAGCCCCCCCCCCCCTCCCCCCCCCCCCCCCCCCGGAACTGGCCCAAGAAGAATGAAGTATAGCGAGCATTTTGGTGGGGGTTGAGCATTGCACCAGTCTAAGCTCTGCTGCTCCCTGCGTTCTGTGGAGTCTCTGCATCTGTCTATGTCCCATGGGTGGCCTGAGGCTGCTGCCATGGGGCACAGAAGAACACCACAACTAGAGAGGGCAGCTGACCTGGCTCCTGGGAGCCTTGGCTGGAAAATAAACTGAGCACACAACGGGCAGTCTCCTAAATGCCATTCAAATAGTTCTATGTACATGGCACAGAGAGCATGCTCAGGTAGGGCTGAAGAGCCCTGAATTAGCCACGTTGATCCAGGCAAGTGACGATATGTTCCCTACCGAAGGGTAAGGCTCCACGGAATGAAGAGCTTTATCTTCTATTTAAACTCTATGGACAAATCCATCAGGCGATTTGACAGGTAAATTAAGCACAGTTTCAGCTTCCAAGGAGCCTGACTCATATTCCTACCAGGCAGTGACAAATCACGGCCATTTCCTTCCACAGGGTTTCCCTTCAAAGGCTTAACTGGTCTCAAACCAGCCTCTGAATTTATGCCTCTGGGTCTTCCTCACCATCCAAGCCAAGTCACTGAAAGCCACCCACAGCTGCGTCTGCTGCTTCTGACCGTGACTGTTCCTGGACAAGCAGTTCTTTTTTTTTTTTCCTCCTTGCACAATCCACCCAAAGGGTAGTTCATTCATTCCCAGTGTTTGGAGAAAGTTATGGCTCTTACAAGGCACAGTTTGGTTGTGACAGACCGTGACATTGAAGTAAGTGAATTCCATTTGGAGACAGAGGCACCCCATGGCTTTCCAGTTACTTTCAGTATCATTGAAGAGGAATACACAGCCCCAGCCAACGAAGACAAAAATAAAGACCCACAGAGGTCACCTTCCTGAAGACAGATACTCTGTAGGCTGCCAGAAGGAACCAAATGAATCATACGTCTCCATATTCTCTGGAATCTGGGTAGCTGAGGCATGGTGGTGAATAAAGCACTCATGGCCTGGTACCCAGGAAGGAAATCATCATGTGCTACATGTGCCAATATAGAACTTGGTTGTTGGTCAGTGTATAGAGATTAATATTAATGACTATGTTTTTCCTAGGGCTCCCCAACTTGAACATGACTAAGGTCTCTCTCGTGCCTTTTATGAGCTAGCCCTGACGTAAGCACCATAGTCTTAACTGAAGCCCAGTCTTATTATTTTGGGATTAGGCTGATTTCACAGGTGGAGGAGTTGATGTTCACTTCATTAATTCTTTCTTTTTCTTAATGGTTACTGAATGTCAACTATGTGCCACACACGCTTCCGGGATCTTCCCCTGAAAGTCGGGAGGGTTCCATGTTCTCTCAACATTGAGGCTGTGCCTCTGCTCACATAACCTCCTCCAGGTAGGTCTGCTGCCTTTCATGGTAGAGGGAGGAGTGGGGCTGGGCCATAATTAGGGTCTTCAAAGGAGCCTTATTAGTTTGAATAGGATTATGTCACTTAACAACGAAGAGAGTCCTGATGAAGACAGATACAAAGAAAACTCTACCAATACTTGCATTCATCCATTGAAAAACCATCTGCAACTTCTCTGTAAATCTCTAAGTACTTCATGTTCATTAAAAATGTAGGCTGACTCTAGCAAAAAAAAAAAAAAAATAAGGAGTTTTGCTTTTATCCTAAGGAGAATAGAAAGCTAAGATTAGATTAGCAAAGAAGCTGCAAAGAAAGGATAGGTAATGCTATGGCTTGACCAGTATTAAGAATCTTAAATGTCCCCTTCAGGTCCATGTGTTAAAGGCTTGGTCCTCAACTTTGGGCCGTTGGGTGGTGGTGGAGGATTTAAGAGGCTGGATCCAGTGAGAGATTTTAGGTCATTCTGGGAGAGGGGCTGCTCTCCAAGGGGACTGTGACATACTGCTCTCTTCCTCTTTCTGCTTTCCAGCTGTCATGAGGTGAGCAGCTTCCTGTGCAGCACATTTCCCCCCATGATGTCTTTACTGCAATAAGGGCTCCAAGCAATAAGTCCAGTCAATCATAGACTGAAAACTCTGCAACCGGGAGACTAAACTTTTTCTCCTGATAAACTGATTATTTCAGGTATTCATTATAGTAGCAGAAAGCTGAATGACACCAATGATTGCGGGACACCCTTATTTTAGTTTCCCTTAATATTAATATCATACATTATTTGGCACATATGTCAAAACTAAAAAAAATAAAAATGGCCTTGATGAATTGCTACTAACAAAACTATTTACTAGGATTTTACCAGTATTTCCATTAATGTCTTTTTTTTTTTTTTTTTACATTCTGGAATCCAATCTAGGATACCACATTGAAATTAGGTTAATTTAGTTTGTGTTCAAGAAGTCTATTGAATTTAATATTCAAATTGGAGTATTTTTGATAAAAGAGGGCACTATTCACAATTACCCATGGGCAGGAGGTACAGACTAGGATATTCCCAGATTATTACATCCAGGATAGCTAGGAGGATGATTGCTCTTTCTATCTCCAATTTGGACTCAGAGTTTTAGAAATAGTCTTCTTTTTCCAATGTGCTACACCAAATGCTCTTCCCACTCATCTGTACCTGACCAATGGTTAAAATACTTCCTCATGCAAATCTTTTCTGACCTTCCAACTAGGTCAACACTTGGTCCCCTGTTTTTTATAGCATCACATACTTTTCCTTTCTAGATTATCAACTGAATTTATTTCTGTGAGATTGATTGACAACTGTCTTTCTTTGTAGACTCCCTGAGGGAAGGGGCAATGTCTTATTTTGTCCTCCATTGTCTCTTCCTGTGCCAAGAACACAGAATGGGCATTGATAACTGTTTTAGTCAGGTTTTTCATGGCTGTGACTATAAGATCTAACCAGAACAATTGTAGAGAAGGAAGAATTTATTTGAGGGCACACAGATTCAGAAGTCTTAGTCCATAGACAGCTAGCTCCATTCCTCAGGACTGGAGGTGAAACAGAACAACATGGCAGAAGAGTGTGGAAGAGGGAAGGAGCTTACAAGATGATCATGAAGCAGAAAGGAGAGGGTATCTCCAGTTGCCAGATATAAATACATACCTATAAATACATACCTCAAAGCCATGCCCCCAGTGCCCCACCTCCACCAGCCACACCCCACCTACCCCCAGTTCCCATTTAATTAATCCCATCGGGTGAGTAATTCACTGATTGGATTAAGGCTTTGCTGCTCTGATTGTTTCATCGTAGAACCTTCTTGCATTGACTCACACATGAGGTTTTAGGAGACACCTCACATCCAAACCAGAAGAATAACTATTTTTGAATAATGGACCACATTTACCCTTTTGATATTGTGTCATTCAGTATGGATCACGTTATTCTCTAATCGGCTTGCTCCATCTGCCCAGTTGGCTTCCCTCCTTCTGTTCCCTTCCCTAGGCACTTAGCTCACTCCACTGGAAGAGTCTAGTTTTCAGGCTTTGTTCATAATTGCCTTCGGTATATAATTGTTCAATGAATGTTTCTATTGATACACTTGCCTTTGCACCTTGTATCTGTCAAGATACTTTTAGTTGTAGATCACAAATCCCTATTCAAACACAGTTATCAAAAATAATGTGAAAGGGAGAGATGGTGATCACATACATGGGAAATATAGGGGCTGGCTAATTTCCATTCTTTCATTGATCGGGTACTTAGATATTACGAGGCTTTCTCTCTCTTCTCTCTCTCTTTCTTCTCCACTTACCTTTGGGTTGACTCCATTCTCAGGTAGATTTTTCTTACATTTTGAAAATAATCAGCAGATATTTCAGGCATATAAGGTCTTTAAGTCATAACCCAGAGTATAATAAACTCTTATCCTATCAATATCGACACCCATTCCCTCAAAAGACTCATGCTTACTTGGCTTTGCTTGGACAAAAGACCCACCCAAGAATAAATCCCCCACATCCGGGGAAGTGAATCATTCCAGCTGCCCAGGGGAATAGCCTATGCACCTTTCTAAATGTAGGGGGAGGGTGGGCTATATGATTCATGGCCCTGCTGGGTGGAAATGGGCCTCGTAGAAAGTTGACTGTTCATCATAATCCCTGGACTCCAGGAAACTCACAGTAAGAAGTACACCTCTAACTTCTCTGTTATTTATTTTCACTAATTCAAAAAGTTTTAAATAATAGTCATTTTTAAGAGAAAACTCGAATGAAAGATAAGTTATACATAGGAATAAACCACTGTGTTTATTTATTCCTGGGTGGGTCTTTTGTCCTAATAAATATGGAACAAATAATTGAGGAATTGTGTGTTAAAATTTCTTCTGCAAAATACCATCTAAATTAGTTTTAACTTTTTCCTAAATTAAAATCAGTTTTCAATTTAGCAAGTCCTGGCACTTGAGCTCAGTGTCCCACATTTTACTTGGTATATTTTATGGCTATAGGAAAAAAAAATCAAAGTGCTTGTGTTTCTATATTCTCTTTAGAATCATTTTTTTCATAATATCTTTTAAAAGGAAGTTTTAAATAAATAATCTAGCTAGACAAGGTATGCTTTTATTTTCTGGATTAATCACAGGATGGCATATTATGATTAATTTAATATTCTGGTGAACTTGAAACACCGTTTATGGATTCTATTTATTCTCTTTATAAAATAAGGCTTAACATGGTTGAATCTTTCCTCTATAACTTGGGAAGAGCTTTGGACACTGATGTGCTACTTAGTTTGAGCACTGTAGCTGGGTAACGGACAGAAAACTTTGGTCTTTCTTATTTGTTTAGATCAAAGGTCAGTAAATGTTTTCTGGAAGGACTAGGTGATAAATAGTTCAGGCTTTGTGGATCCTGCAGTCAATTTACTCAAAGGGTAGCCAGAGTAGCCACAGAGCAAAAGCAAATGAAGAGGTGAAGCTTCATCCCAATGAAATTTTGTTTACCAAACTGGCATATTTAGGCTGTGGGCCATAGTTTGAAGATCTCTGATTTGGATCCCTCATAAACAAAATTTATAGATCTTATGTTGTAGTCATGGTGAGATGTCCTTTAACTGTTTACAGTTTGCCTTGGTAGCATGGTTTAAGGAAGAGAGCCCTGAATAAAGAATCATATATTTATTGGATCCTGAATCTGTGTGTCAGCTTTAGTCCAATGATTTAATCACTCTAACTCTCAGTTTTCTAGCCCATAACATGAAGCTAGTGATAAGTATTTGACCATGTTACAGCTATTTGGAGAATCACATAAGGGAATTTCCAGGAAAAGAAATTGAAAATATAAATAATTTGCCACCATAACATGCAATTGTTTTAACTTTACAGTACAGCAATTGTCAAAAGACTTCAAGAAAAGGGGAAAATATATTGAAAAAAATTAATAATATGCTTATGAGGTAAAGAATCCTGTCTTCCTGCTCCTTCCCCTCGTCATCTCCTATCAATACCTCCAATCAGCAGAACCAACCAGAAGTCTTTCCCTGCCGGTGAGTATCTGAGGGCAGAGAACAGAGTAAGCAGGATTTGAGGGGATGTGGAGGTACCAGGAGAAGCAATCCAAAGTGGCATGCTTGTCTTATCCCCAACAGCCTGCATGTGGCTCATAGATGACATTCAGCCTATTACGTTTCTTGTTCCTTTGTGTGGTTTTTTGCCAGATAGCATCGTTCTCCACTAAAACTCATTTGTTAAATTAGACAGATTTAAGCAAAGATAAATTGCACAAGTTAGAATATTAGGTCACTAAATAAAAATAGATAAAATTTAAATGTAGCCTAAAGGTCAATTAAAACTTTGGTGAAGAGGAAAAATTGGAGAAAATGTTTCCTGCTATTTTTTTCTTTAGCTTCTCAAATGATTGGTGTCCCTTTAGTACTGAGTACGAATGTGTTTATACTGTAGCGAATGAGAAGGTCAGGGGATAGTTATGATAGAGTTTGGTAAGTGTTTGGATCAATGTGAAAACAAAAATAAAATAAGAGAACAACATCTACAAAAAGAAACAAACAAAACTTTTAGTTACTGTAAACAATAATGTTAAGAATTTGATCCGTGCCTACATTCAGTTTTTAAGCACATTTATCAAATTAAGCCAAACTCAAATAACTAGAATTTTTACTAACTTAAAAAAAAAGTTCACAAATTTTAAGAGCAAGAAGCTACTTTTTAAAAAATCCTATGTTAAAATTGATTTTAGAAACCCTGAGAACTCCCATGCCCTGGTTTAGGACAAGCCCCTGCTCATCTCTGCCAGGCCCTTCATTCTATGCCAGAGTTACACACTGGGCAGGAGGAGGTTGACTGACCTTTCAAGGTTCCTTGGAACCTGGAGATATCATGAAGCCTAAGATCAATGGCCCTGGGTATTGTGGGTCCCTGATGAACCAGAACACAATTCATCTTGACTGAATCTATGTGCCAAAGCAGGAAAGAGGGCTCTTATGTTTCAACAATAAAGCAGAAAACATTGCTTCCTTTTCAGGACATTTGGACAATCTGGATCCTACATTCCCTGAGCATGTTACCGAAGATAATTCCTTGCACACATGTTTTCACTCTTCTCAGTGTGTCAGAGTGAGCCCAATACTTTCACTAGGAAAAGGCCTTCACTAACTATTCTAATAAAGTGAAGTTACAGGCATATAGATACAAGCATCTAGTATGGATTGTTCCTGTAAGTCTTATTTTAATTTATAAATATTCCAGGTTATTCATTTACTAATTTTTTATCTGTTTTGACTGTGAGTTTGCCTTGTTCCTTATCGTATCCAATACTTAGCACAGTGTATGGCATGGTGGATGCTCAAGACATGCTTTTGAATGAATCAGTAACTCATCCGCATGAAGGACAATCAATTTGGTGGGCTGGCCACCATCCATGAGTGCAGAGTTATTGTTAAGGCTGTCTATCCTAACTAGTGTGGAAAGAAGCTGGGTTTTCTATATCACTGACATGCTTTCTTCATAGACAATGGAGGCTGCTATAAAATGTGTCTTGTGAAAGAATGCATATGCCAAGTTCTAAAATATGCAGTGCCACAAATCAGGGGGATTGACACACAGTCTATGTAAATGAATTACGGATTCAAACATAAACTTGCTAGGAAAGCAGACTTTCCGTGACACCACTCTATACATTTTTGAGGTTGTCACTGCATTATTCATTTATAGAAAGTGTTCATGGGTCTTGGCATTTACTTTTAAGAAAAGTGTATAATAAAGAGTAAGTCTCTGGTGATGGCTTTTAAGCATACTTTTTTCTTCAGGGCAGGGTTTAGAACATTATGGGGGTAACTCAATTATATGTACATTACTTACTTGTCCATTACAACTAATGGGATCTGAATTCAAACTGCTGGGTTTCCAGTTCAGGTGTTTACTTGTTATATAAACTCTATAAGTCTCAGTTTCCTTAAGAGGAAAATTGGAAGGATCATGTGATAATAGAATTTTTCTAATTTTAATGTGCCTGTGAAAGAAAGAGCTGAGGTAATCTATGTGAAAGTATTTAGTACAGTGCTTGGCGCATTACTTATTCTCAATGAATATACTTTATGTAGTTTTTATTACATGAAATGGTTTTCTAAAGTTTGTTCTAACAAATCTATGTGTATAGACATATTTCTCTTCTGTTTATGCCTTATTTTTTTTTTTATCCTTCTCTAATTTACTTCAAAGTGCAACCAGTACCTCACACTTTGAAGGTAAGCCCTGAATCAGGAAATTAAGACAAAGCATGCCATGCCTGTGCTGGTGGGGGGGTATAAGTAAGTGATGTATTAAGGAATGACCCCCCTCTGATTCCTCCATCCTTGTCTTTTAGATTAGCTATCATCTTAGGAAACCTGGAATCCAGCACCTAGCAGGAATCTTGTGATGGGTGGATGTCACCTCAGGGAGTCCCGTAAGTACTCTTTTTGTCTTGCCTCTGTGCTGTGCCTTTCCTGACATAGGTAGAGCCTACTTCCCTCTCCACGTTCTGAATTAAACTGGTGTCTTGCTTAGAACAGAAGAATGTTACCAGGTATGACTCTTGTAGAAACTTGAAAAGTTCTTACACATTGATTTCTCTTCCAGTTCTGCTTTGCCGTGAGAACATGTCTGGACAGAGTTGAGAGCAATGGAGCAGAGCTGAATCAGCTGGGTTGGCCCAGCCAAAGCCATCTTGGATCAGCTAATTAATGGCTAACTGACCGGCAGACCTGTCAGTGAGACCAGCTGAGACCAGGAGAAGGCGCACCTTAGTCCAGCCTAAATCATCCACCTGAAGGCTGAAAAGAATTCATTTTTAAGCCACTGAGTGTTAGGAAAAATTCTTTACTCAGATTATTGTGGCAATATATAACTGACATCCAATAGAATATGAGATGAATGGTCCCCAAAAGCCTATGTGGAATCTAACATATGTTCCTACTCAAATGCTCCTACTTTAGCTAGACTCTGCCTATCACATCAGGCTCAATGCTTTCCTCGATTTAAGCCAAGCATTATTCTATCTCAAAATTGAATTTCTATTTCTGAATATAGCATATTATCTCAGTATTGGGCCATTGATTGTGCTGCCTAGAATGGTTCCTTTCAGGCCCAGTGAATTAAATTTCTATTTGTCTCATGTTTCTTGTTGTAGGAATCATCTCTTTGCAAAATCTATCTAGGCCCACGGAGCATGTGTTGGGTGACTCTCCTCTGTGTATCCACAGCACTCTGGTTTTGCTTCTCTGGTACTTCCAGTGACACTTCATGTCATTATCTGTTTTCTGGCTTTGAGGAGATTATGTTCTTGGAGGAGGAAGAGCTTGTGTTTTGTGAACAACTGCATGCCCAGAATGAAGCTCAGTGTCTGGCACATAGTGTGTCCTCAACTCATAGATGCAAGAGACATGCAGATGTTGAATTAATGGGCAAATGGAGCCAGGGTGACGTTGTGAGGGCCACATGCTTGAGGACAAAGATAAGAGGAAGAAGGGGTAGAAAGAAGAATGGCAAGCCCATCTGCAACTTGAGAAGGTTCAAAGCGTGTAGAATAGTTTCACTATAGCTTTCAAGTCCCTTATACAGATTTCAGGTAAAGATCAAATACTATCTAGAATGCTAAAATACTAAAATTCTTGATTTATAACGAACCAACGAAAAAGGAGGGATCCAAATGGCAGCTGAATATTAGGAAGCGGGAACTGGGATTCAATTTCTTTACAAGGTAAAAAGACTCTTGTGTAGAATCTCCTGTAACAAAGAGCCATTTCCAATTTTTAGATAGGCATCGGATGTTCAGTTTTAAAGCAGACAAGCAAAATACAAAATGAAGGACACGAGCTTTTTGCAGGACAGATCTGTTTCTATGTTACCAGCAGAATCCATGAGCCAGGGACTCAGAAAGGTACAGTCTGTGGCCCATAGGATTTCAGACAAAGAGCAAACTAGAATCAGCTAACTCAGAGTGGCTCCAAACTAACAGAACACATGTGGGTTGCTCATCTCTACTTGGGCTCACTTCTGCTGCAGCTATTAGAATTCAGTCCTTTAGGTCTTTCTTTTGGACCCCCATACTTTTGTTTTCTAGAGAATTTGGACCATTGACATTTGCATTTTAACTCATAGGTTGAGTTTACCCTTCCTGACTTTATCAAAACAAGAGAAGTTCCAGAAGTTGATTGCCTGCATTAGCCCAAATGGTAATGTAAAAGGTAAAACCCATTTCTGGAAACTTGCGGTTCATTCAGGGTGTTTTGCACTACCCTGCACTCTCTTTGACCTCTTTCCTCACACATTCCATTGGGTTGTGCAGAATCTGCATGGCTGGAATGAATACAAGTTGAAGGGGAAGTTAAATCCATCTAAACTTTAGAATGTAGGGGAGATCTAACATCCTATGTCCTTTGGAACGTGGTGGTGCATTCATGGTTCATGTAGTCAGCAAACTAAAGGTCGGGCTTTAGTTAGTATTCAGCATAAAGTGTGTCGTAACATTGACAGGCTATATTTATACAGTGGTGCTGAAAGATTAAAATAAATACATATCAATGTTGATCCTAACAAACGTATGCAGTGCAGCTGATGGAGTTAACATCAGTTTTTGAGTTTGTAATTATTTACCCATATGTTGCAAATGGCAGTTTTTCCAAAATATAATAATTTGGCACTTCATTCTGTGGATTTTTTTGGAAGACTAGAAAATAATGTTTCATATTGGTAGACCTTGACTTCTAGTCTACATTAGTGAAGGGAAAACAGGGGGCTGGCTTTCAGTCAACTGTCCAATCAGTTTTATTGGAATTCCATCTCAACCAGTATTTCTGGATGAAATTTTTGCTTCTCTAAAGTGCTGGGGAAATGAATACTTGGTGCTCTGCTTTCTCACAGGAAGCATGGCATGGACCTAGGGTCTTTGAATCTTTAGAAAAAAAATCTGTGTACCTCAGCCCTGTGCCCACATTTCTCTTGTCCCTTGAGCCCTGGGGACACCAGTCTTCTCTGACAGGGTTTGATCCCTATCCTACTCTCTGCTATCATCTGCAAAGCTAATGAAATGGTTCCTGCATTTATTTCTATTAAAAAGAACCTCCCCCCTGAGGGAGAATGGTTTCTCTCAGGATAGCGGTTCTTTTGGTTCGATCGTTCGTTCTGTCAGTGTTAAAAAGTTGGCCTTGTTATATTTGGTTTACATCTGAGCTCTCTGAGATGAGGTCGTTGACAAAGGAGCACATCTGAGAGCTATTCAGGGCAGCTCCACTGGTCCCTGCTCCCAGGACACACACCCTACATCTCACAGCTGCACTTATGTCCTCGCTGTCCTTTCTGTGTCCCTGTCTAACAGGGAAAACCTCCTGCAGAGCTGACAGATGACTTTCATCTTCTTTTTTACATTGAATTTTAGCCCTAATGGTCACAGAACGACCTCTTTCGAAGTACCTGAGGGTATTTCATGCAAATTGTGTATCCATAGCACTCTGGTTTCTATTACTGACATCCAAGAGCTTCTGAGGTCCTCCTCTGATTTTCAATGCTGGCAAATTTCTTCCCCAGGTAAATCATTTCCATTGGCCTTTGGAAATGGTGCTGAGATTAGATATAAATATATGGTTGTATAAGCCAAGGGGGCAGATTCCTGTCTTTGACTTACTAAGAGATTTGAAGTTGTCCTCTGGAGATTTACTCCGATTGTCTGAAACTACTTCTTCCTGGACTGCCTTTTCAGTCTAATGTCCTACAACTTTCTTCCCATTTAATCTTCTATGTAGATTCCATGACTTTCTGAATCCAATGGCAGTAGGCCTTGCTTTGCCTGTCCCCTTAGTGTTCCTGGAAATACCTTCCCTGGGCTTTTGCTTATTAAAATTTGTTCAAACGATAGGGCCCAGAGATATGAGCACACACTCCGGTGTATCTCACTCCCAAGCAATGTTTTCCTCCTATGTGCTCCAGCGCAGGTTGCCCCCATGCCATGGCTTAACTGTCATTTATGTTGCAATATATGCGCATGTAATATACATGTGCATGTTTATGTTCAATAAACTGTGCTCATTCCACATATATATGTAATATAAAATATTAATCCACACAGGGTCTTAAAGCAGGAGACTCTGCAGAACTATTTAGTAAACAGATATTTTGTGATGGGTAACTGAACAAATGATCTTATGGCAAACCAATTTGATTTGTTTATTTCAGTTAAAAAAAAACATTATAATGAACAGGGATGACTATTCTGTGAAGAGCCAATTGTGGTTGACTATCATCTGATGGAAAGGAGTCTTCATCTTCTAGAAGTGTAGATTCATTCCGAATGGCCTAAACATATTTTTAACAAATCAATCCAGACTCATGTAGTACATAGACAGAAAGAAAGTTGTACAGACTGTTGGTGGTAATACTCCAAGGAGAATTCATGAGTGTCCACAGGAAATTTTTTTTTTTCTTTCTGAATGGCCATGACATTTGACCAAATATTTACACAATTCTTTATGTAAATATGGAAAGTACCCTGTCACTTGGTACTTAGAATATGTGTGTCACACATATGAAGGAAAAGAAGCCAAGTGGATCACTGAGCACAAATGAGAATTTTTTATGTCACTAATAACTATGGCTTTCCTTGTACTAGTAGCAAAATAGCAAATAGTCAAAGACACAAAAAAGTGCATGTGGGAGAGAGAGAGGGAGAGAGAGAGAGAGAGAGAGAGAGAGAGAGAGAATTTTCCTATGATGAGAATAATGTTTGTACTGACGAGTGAAGCAGAAGGAACATCACTGATAGCCTCCTGAAGGTCACGTACCAAGCACAGCACCACTACCTCCTCATGAGAAGCAGGACTTGTCTCCTCCAGAGATTTGTCACCTCCTTGAGTCTTCTGTGTCCTCTGTCAGTTGCTCCAGGACACTCGTACCAAGATCTATAAAGGTCTTTGATTAGGAGGAGGGATGGAGAAATCAGACAGGTGAGCATCTCTGACTTATTTCATAACACGCGGAACTACAAAGAGCTCAGAGTGCAGGAAGGGGGTAGATTGCTATGGAATCCCAGTGGATCTAGATGGGTTGGTGGTTGGTTTGTTAAAAATAATTGTTTATAAACAATGTCAGAATAGAGAGGCAGAAATACCTATTTGCAGTTTAGAATCTGAGTTTCAGTTATTTAACTTGAGTGAGTCTTAGTTTTCTTAATCTATAAATGGAATATTAATACCACATTGTAAAGTTGTGAAATTAAATAGGCTATAAAGTGCTCCAGAACAATGCATTCCTGGCACTTGTTAATTCTCCTAATGATAACAACAGCATTTATTCCATACTTATTGCGGGTGCTTTCTGAGGATTTCATATGAATTATCTATTTTCATCCTCTCAGAAAATTCTTTCAGGTCCTCCAAATGGCAAATATAACACAAAATTTAGATAATGCTTTGCTGGATGATTTTTGAAGTAATATATACAAAGTGCCCTTTTGTATTCAAAGATTAGTTTGTGAAGTCAAAAAATTGTGCTTATCTGGCTATTCACTATTAGAAATATTATGACAGCATAACAATTTCTTCACAACTGATTACAGTACTAATATCTCTTACTTACATATCTCATTTGATCTTCAGAATAGTTCAATTAAGTAGGAAAACGTTATATCCTTTACATTTAAAGCAACTAAAACTCAGAAAGATTAAGTAACCTACACTGCCATATACTGAAAATGAAGAAACAGTTCTTAGAACTCTAATGTCCAAGTATAGTGTGGGTTCTTACCATAGCATTTTATACCATTCATTCAGCCACTATCTTATACAGAATTTTAAAATCTTCTGTCATTCCCCAGCTCCCAAGATAAGTACAGTAAGAGTATTCTAAGATACTTTACCATGATGGGGACTCACAACTGGATGTGACACACAATTAAACCATTTCCCTAACTCCTTTCCAATGAGTTATAGACATGAGCATGAGTTCCACCAATGTGATGTGAACAGAATTTTTCTGTGCCAGCTCCAATCACTGGGAGAATAGAAAGGGGATGGTCGAAATTAAAAATGTTTTACATATGCATGAAAATTTGCATTTCTAGGGATGTTGATAGTAATCTTATATTAGGGATATCTGTCTCTCTATGTATCTATCTATCCATCCATTTATCTAATCTACATCTTTTCACTCAGCATGTGTACAACCGTTGAAACTACAAAGCACTTATATAGATGAGTGAGACTTAGTTTTCTTAATCTATAAATTTAATCTATAAATTTCTCTCCCTGTCCTTTTTTGTTACACATGAAAAAGTGAATCAAGTAATTTATTCACACACATATATCCAGACATTGGCAAATCTGAGATTAAAATTCAGTCTCCATACTTTTAACCAAAAAAAAAAATCACAAAATATCCACCAAAACAGAATTTCTCAGGATGAAATGGTTTTTATGAGAGATAAGGTGTTCTGTGGCTATGTGCATTTGGAAAACTCTGGGTTACCCAGGTTTAACAGATTCATTTGGTTCAGGGATCTGTGGAGACTTCAGTGAATCCTGAGTCTCCAAGAGCATGGAGATTTCAGAGTCTTACAGTCATTTATTACTAAGAATCAATGTTCCACATGGCATAATTTGATTTCATTTCATCAGACCAAGCTTTTTCTTTAATTTATATGTAACATCTCTATGAGTTTGTTGAGGAAAGAATATGAGATAGCTGTTCTTTTTTCTACCAACAATAACAATGTGAACTCAAGCTAATTGCATGTCATTTCTTGGAGCCTCAACTTTTAAAAAATTTGTTCTTTTAAGATACACATGACAGTAGAGTGTATTATGACATGTTATGGCATATTATAATATAATATATGGCATAATGGAGTATAACTTATTCTGACTAGGATCCCATTCTTGTGGTTGTATATCAGGTGGAGTTTCACTGGTGGTGTATTCATATATTAACATAGGAAAGTTGTGTTAGCATCCACATATCAGAACATTCAACCTTTGGTTTTTTGGGATTGGCTTATTTAACTTAGCACAACAGTCTTCAAATCCATCCATTTAATGGTAAAAATCATAAAGTCTTTCTTTTTATGGTTAAGTAATATTCCATTGTGTATATATACCACATTTTCTTAATCCATTAATTTGTTGAAGGGCACCTAGGTGGGTTCATTAGCTTAGCTATTGTGAATCGAGTTTTATAAACATGTATAAAGTGAAGGGATTGGAGGATAGTTTTCTCACACTGGTGTGATCATCTATAGTAAATGCCACTCATCAGTTGCATAATGAAGGGGCAGGATAAGTTTGGGTCCAGTTCTGTTCTGTCACTAATGAGCCAGGTGAAGACCTGTGACTCACTGAACTTCTGCAGACCTCAGTGTTTTTATCTAGAAAAATTGAAGTTGGCCTACATGGCCTAGTTCAGAGTACTGTGTTTGACAGGCCTAAGATTATATGATTTTACAGAGATGAGACTAGCACTGAGAAATGATTTTTTAAAACAGTGAAATATAAAGTCAATTAATTGAAGCTCCAAGAAAAGTGAGACTACAAGTGTTGAACTAATGTTACCTGTGAACTAGAAGAGAAAAGGATGTGGGTCCTCTTTTATGTGACTGAGGAAGAAATGAGTGAGGGAAATCAAAAGTAGCCGTTGAAAGTATAAGGGGAAGAAGTCGAGATGTCCCTGCTATAAGTGTGTGGATAACTTCTGAAATTAAGTTCCTCTTTATGTACTATCAAGTCATGATGTTTTTTGTAAGACTAATAGAGAAAATAAATGAGTATAGTATCCTTATATGAATGAAAGGAAACAATTTTTTATTGATGCAGTATAATTTTACACAATGGTGGTATTCATTATGCCATATTTGTGTACGCATAGTGCATAATTTAAGTCAGCAATTCAATGATTTGGCTAAGAAAAAAACATGTCCCTAAAAATAACACTAAAAATACGTTAATAAAATACAAGTATTGCTCAAGGTCATAATTATGAGTATACCAAATGGATATTAACTATAAGGAAAAAAAATTAAAATCATCTGGATTCTCACAAATAATCACAATTACTATTTATTTATAAATCCTAAAATTGGTGTCTTTTTATACATATGTTTTATATGTTATGGGTATCCTATTCGTACATACATATGATCACTAAGATTAAACTAGAATGAAATCGTGATATTTATAATGCTTAACTCAAAAAAGATATGAGTTAATATTAAAATATTAAATTAGATATCACAAATAATTATGAATTTTATAACATTTATTAACTCAATAGAATTTTAACAATATACTAGTATATATTTGATCAATCTCTTGCCAATGGCCATGAAGAATGATGTTATGAACAATATCTTATTGTTATATATGTTTACGTTTTAAATATATTTATATACTTATTTGTATATTTGTCTCACTATCCCCTTGAAATAAAGGAATGGTGGAATTGCAAAACCAAAAGAGATGAGCATTTCAACATTTGGTATAATCAGCTAAATTGCCCCCTGGAAAAATTATAACATGTGTATTTCCACCAATAATATATGTTACAACCATTTATTTATATCACTTTCAATACTAAGTCTTTAGTTTTAATTTTCTCTCTTCTTTGTCAAACTAAAAAGCAAGTATTGGCATTTCATTGGTTTAATGATAATTTAATCAATTGTCAATATGGTCTAACATCTTTCTGTCAATTTATTGAATACTAATGCTTTCTCTTCAAGAAAGTTTATTTGTGTTCATTTCTAATCTACGGTGTTGGTCTTTCTTTCTAATTTATTGATTATATATTATATATTAATATTGTGACCATTTGAACATATAGTGCAGATAATTTCCCCATTTCTCACTTTTCTTTGATCTTTCATATATTCTTAAACATAAAAAATTTTAAAGAAATTAAATATGTCCTTTTAGAATCTTCCTTTCATTTTATGAATAGAAAGTCTTTCCTATGTTAATATTATGAGAATGTATTTGCATTTCCTGAGGTGACTTTATAAATCTAATTTTTTGCAGCTACACTATGAATCCATTTTGAAGGCTTTTTGTTGTAAAAAGTGAGGAAATGATCAGCTCCATTTTTTATCTCTCCCACATGACTAGCCAATTGTCATTATAACTTACTTAATAAATTATTATTTTCATTTACTTCAAAATTTCTTTTGATATAAAAAATTTACATTTTTTTGTAATCACATGTATCAATATTTTTATTTATTCTTTCAATTCTTAAATAAAAGCATTTTACTTTATCAGTTTTATGAATGTATACAGCTTTTTTAATACAATGAGTAATTTTAAGCATGAGAAAGAAATTAATATTTTTGTTAATATTTTCTCAGTTATTTTGAGCACCATTATCCATTCTTCTCCCACTGATTTCAAATATTACCATTCCTGCACAATAGAATTTGCTTTTTTTTCTGTTTTTTTAATTTCTTTGTCACTATTACACCTTTAAAATTACAGTAATTCATGATTTTCCTTAACAGATAATTATATTAATCATAAATAGCTGGTTAAGTCCCTCTCCTTATGTTCATTTTTCTTTAACTGCTCTTGGCTATTTTCATAGTTAGTCTTTTACAAAATTTAGAATCCTTTTGTCAATTCATGTAAAAATATATGGAAGAGGGCAACGTTATTTGGACTTAAAGACTTTAATGTCTTGTAGCAATTTCTGAGGTATGGGGAAGATCTTAAAAAGGAATTTAGTTTTAGAAGTAAGTTCTATTGCTTTTTTAGATCAATAATCAGCCCAAAGATGAGCAAAAGGCACTTGTAAATTTTTATTTCTTGTGTTTAGAGACTCATTTTTTTAAAAAAATAAGCTAAATGTTTTAATTTTATGTATCCTTTAAAGTTCCACTACTTTCCCCACAGAATTATGAGTACTTTTAGACAGATGAATGGATAACTGTTTATAAGTTATTAAGAATGGATGAGTCTTTGAATAGGGAATTAAGGCCAATCCTTCTTTAGGTTCATGTCAGTCCTGATCCTAGGAGAATTTCACATTAAATCCAGCATAGCAACAATATTTGGTTTCAAGGATTTTGTGCCCTAATAAATCACAGAATAACACCCCATTTGCAAGATAACAATGATCCTTCCCTTTTCACCTCCTTAATAAGTGACACCAGAGAAGAACTAGTCTTATAGCTCTCTTCAGTTTTCTTTGAGCTTTCGATGACAGTGGGTGAAAGTGTTTCATGTAACCCAAATAAAATCCAGGATACCACATAGCCCAGTTTTTAGGACAATGTTTTTCTGCAGGAAGAACTGATAGCCAGCATTATTAATTCTAACCTTACTTATTTTTCTAAGAATTTTAAAGTAGATTCAAGAAATAATCCCAAACACACTGTGCTCATCTGTTGAAAGCCCAGAGACTTCTCAAGACTCTTACTGTTGATAGGCTTCTTTCTCTATCACAAGTTTCTTATCATTCTTACACGCATAGTATTTGTCTCCTTTTTTCTTATTCTTTCTTTACATTCTTCATTTTCAGTCTTTCCAATGCTCCCAAGTTTTCATCACAAGGTTTTACCGTCTAGTCACCTAGATCTTCTGTTCTTTAGAGAATAAAGATCAGGGATGGAAGGAAGAGGTGTAGTGGTCAAGTACAGACTTCTTTCTGACAGACAGGATGGACAAGCAGAGAGAGATTAAGACTGAGAATATGTCCATATTAAATAATTTTGTCCCTGTCACATTTGTATAAATTAATAAACTTGTTTAGGTCACATCAAGTTGTGGAATTACAACTTGCATCTGTCCTAGGAGGAAGATATTAGTAAAATTCTCATCTTGTATTTAAGGAAAGACTTACAGTTCACTGAGGCACACCTTGGAAGAAAATAAGGCAGGTAGAAAATAGGAAGAAATATTAAAATCTATTATTTAATAATGGGCTGCTCTCTTCCAACCATGGGCTAAACACTGCATCTTAAAACAACCAGCCTTTGTGCCTATATCTGTTCTTATCCCAGTTTTTCAAAGAAACAGCAAATAATTAGAGCTTTAATCAGCATTCCCCAAGGCATGTAGCTAGTAAGTGGTGAATTAGCTTCACACTGTAGAGTCTCTTATTCTACATTTACAGTTTTCCAGTATAAAACAAAATGGGCAGAATGTAGTCAAATTAGGGAAATAGAAGAGTAAGGGCAATCATTATGAAATAGCCACACTATAAAATTAGTGGACAATAATGGCATGTGCTCTTCCTACTTAGAGAGCTAATGTTGAATATTTTTCAGTGAAATGAATGAAAAATTACATAGCAAGTTTCCTGATCATCAGTACTATTAACCTATTTCCTTTTATTCTGTATTCTAACTGGTTTCGAGTTTATCTTGTTCTATTTTATAAATCATGGCAAACTATCTAATGTTAGTAATGAATAAGTTACCATAAAAATTATATATAGTCAAAAATCATGTGAGTCAATAATAATTCAGAATGTTTGCTATTGTATGATACCTAATTTTCATATTCTCTTGGATCTCTCATTGACGATATATTGTAAACTAAGTGAATCAAGAATAATCTGCATCAGATAGTTCCTCAGGTTTTCGGAGAAAAGTCCACAGGATGTTAAATTCCCTGTTGGTAGAGCAGCTCATGTTATTCATAATCACATAGTTGGAAATCATCAGGTCAATACATAGGTGACCTTGAATGTGATCCACTGTGTCCATATTTTCTTTTAGAGTTTCAGCAAAGTTTCTTTTCTCCAGAGACAGTGCAGTCAATATCTGTGACTTGCCCAAGCCAGTGATGTGACATTTAGGGAGCTGAATGTCATGGAAGAATGGATTCCCATCTCATTTGCATGCTGCACAAAGATTAACCTTCATAGTAAGGATGATGCCAGCATGGAAAATCCTTGCTCTCCATTGTAGGCTGGACCTGCTGCTCCCTCAGTTCAATACAAATTATTTCTGAGCAATTCTCCCTGCAATTACCTGATTAGCAGCCCCAATGTCCTCTCCCTGTTTCCAAGATCTTGATTAAATGATATCCCCTCCTGATGACGTTATCAAATCTGGCCACTATGGATTATTGACAGTTCTGTGTTAACAAACTGCCTCGCTTCTTTGGCAAGCAGCCAGGAAAATGGGAAAGCAGATCTTTCTTGAGATAGAGAGAGGAGAAATGCCAATCGATACAGTCCTTTTGGATCTTGCAGAATGATAGAGCATTAGCTGACCTTTAAATTGTTTTGGTGATTGCCAGTATGTGAGATATCTTTTTGATGACCGAAGATTGACAGCTAGAGAGTAGAGGTGGTTGATACTGTGATCCAAAACCCCATCTCTCAACAACTTATAGAAAGTAGGTATGTTGTGAGCTGTTGTGGGATGACTGCAGGTGGTACGGAGCCACAAGGCTCAGACCTGACTTTTGCCTTCCTTCCTTGTTGACCTATGATCATGGGTAAAGGCTGCTGAACATGCTAGTTTTCATCAAGTGGTTTTGCAGAGCAGGGATGGTTCTCTCTTTGTATTCCTGATGCATCTACTCAGGGAGGCTTTGGCTCATGTCCAAACACGGCTTAAACATATTCATGATCATTTTTCTACCTTGACCTCTAATATAAATTTGTTCATTTTTGGTTATTTTCCTTTCCTTTCAAACTATTAGGTCCCATTTTATATCCTGCCTCTCCCTCTCCCCAATAAAAGGCCCTTCGATCTGAATCTTGTGGTAGAAGGGTTGCCAAAATGTTTGGAAAAGAAAGCTTGAGATAAATAAATACAAAAATCTTTACATTTTCTTTACATTTAACCCTGAACATATTTTCCCCTTATCTTAAAAGAAACTATTTCAGAATAACTTTAGATTTATGGAATTTGTGTAAAAGTGGTACAATGAGTTTCTGCATAGCCCACATCCAGTGTTTCCTCTTATTAAGACCCTAAAGTACTAGGAAATATTTGTTACAATTAATTAAATAATATTGATACATTATTAACAGCCAAAGCAAATCAAGAGTTTATATGAATTTTCTTGTTTTTACATAATATTCATTTTCTGTCTCAATATTATCTCCAAGATACCATTTTAGATTGACTCATTGTTTCTTGTAGGATTCCTTTTTACTATGAGAGTTTCTCACATTTTCCTTGATTTTGATGGTCTTGGCAATGTTGAGGCATACTGGTTAGGAATTTTGGGGACTGTCCTTCTATGTAAACAGTGATTTCACAGCTGAGCAACCTAACAACACCACCTTAACCCAGGTGATAAAGGTCAACGTCAACAGTCCTAAGTCATGTTGGTACAAGTTAATCACAACAGCACTTGACCTCTGTGATTTTCCTCCCCCAAACTCAGTACACCAACTTAGTAATGAGAAAAACATCAGGCAATACTAATTGAAGGTCCTTTCACAAAATGCCTGATCAGCCTGTCTCAGAATGGTCAAAATCATAAAAAGCAACATAAATAGGTAAACAAAGAAGAATGGAAAATGTCCTGTGAAGAATTTAAAATAATTTATGCAGATATCCTAACTCATGATAGACTTACAAGCATTTAGTTGAACTCCTCTCCTTGGCTACAGTAACCTTGTCATATCCATATTATGGTAGGGTGGTTTTATTTTTATTTCCCTTCTTAGGAAAAAGAGTAGTTTATCCACTCTAATAACTTTTGTAAATTGTAGAAAGATACATATTACATACAGTTTACCTCCTTGGCCATCCATAAATACATGGTTTAGTAGTATTTAGTGTCTTCACATTGTCATGCACCAATTTTCAGCACTTTTTCATCTTGCAAAACTCAAATACTGTGCCCTATAAATAACAATTCACCTTTTCCCTCTCTCTAGCCCTTGGCGACCACTTTCCACTTTATGTTTGTGCAAGTTTGTCTAATTTAGACATATTGTGTAAGTGGGCTCATACAGCATTTGTGTCTTTACAATTAACTTTGTTCACTTAGTGTAAGGTCCTCAAGGTTCATGTGTGTGGTAGCATTTGTCAGAACAGTCTTCATTTTCGAGACTAAATAATATTCCATTGTTTTTATATGCCATTTAAATTTATTAATTCATTATTGATTGGCTTGTGTTTACCTTCTGGCTACTGTCAATAATGCTGCTATGAATATGAGTGTACAATTTTTTTCTTAAAGATTCTACTTTCAATTCTTTTGGATATATATTCATAAGTAAAATTGATGAATATATGGAAATTCTATTTATAATTTTTTGATCAATCACTATTTAGAGTTGTTTTTTAATATGTAGTGTAAAGAAAGAACCCAGGATTATTTCTTGCATGTGGATATTTAGTTTTTCTACCGTTTGTGGAAAGGATTGTTCTTTCCCCTTTAAATGGTGTTGGCAACTTTATGTATAATAATTTAACCAGGTATGTGAGGGTTTATTTCTGAGCTTTCTATTGTTTTTACATTAGTATCACACTGTTTTGGAAATTGTACTTTTGAAGAAGTTTAGAAATTACTAAGTATAAAACCTCAACTTTGTTCTTTGACAAGACTGAGTTATCTATTCCAGTTCCCTTCGGATTCCATATGAATTTGAGAATTTTTCCATGCCATCAAAAAATTATTGGGATTTTGATAGCTATTGATTTAAATCTGTTTATTGTCTTGGGCAGTAGTCTCCTCTTAACAATACTAAGTCTTTTAATCCAGAAATGGGATGTCTGTATATTATTTGGTTCTTTAATTTCTCTAGCAGTATTTTGTACTTTTCAGTGTATAATCTCCCATTTCTTTAATTAAATTTTTTTCTAAGTACCTTCTTATTTTCAATGCTGCTGTAGATGGAATTCTTTTCTTGGCTTCCTTTCCCCATTGTTCATTCTCAGTATACAGAAACATGCTCATTTTGTGTTCAACTACTTTTAATTCTGATTTAACTCATAGCTTCAGACAAACACAAAGAATGTTAGAATATTCTGTGGGATCTTGTGGTTTTTCTGAAGAGGAATAGGTAGTCTCAGCTTTTGAGCTCAGGAACTTTCAGTGGATTTAGTGTCTAATTTATTAAATCACTTTCATTGGATTTAGTGTCTAATTTATTAAATCAAGTTCTTGACTTGAGGACTTTCTTATTGTCCTTGTCCTTCTGACTCTCCCAGGAGAGTGAGGGTGCTTAATCACTGAGCTACATCTCCAGCCATTTTTATTTTTTATTTTGAGACAGGTTCCCACTAAGTTGCATAGGGACTGGCTAATTCGCTGAGTTGTATTTGCGATCCTCCTCCCTCAACCTCCCAAACTGCTAGGATTACAGGTGTGCACTGAGACAGCCAGCCAGGTTAGTCTTATCTTGTGGGGCACATCCCTTAACATAGTGACATCATCATTGCTACCGATAGGAAACCTTATGTTCAATGAGACAATTGGAATTTCCTTTGTTATTGAGAGAGCATGTTTTTCAGATTAGAAAAATGTGGTTTTCACCCTAGCAGTAAAGTTTACTGGCTGTGAAAACTTTATTTACTTACTATCAATAAACCTCAATATTCTTCTTTGGGAAAATGGTGAAAACATTAACAGCAGCCTCCTAAAATTCTTGCCTGCACAAATCAGAGAACGCATGTGAAACACTTAGCCTAACACCAAACATGTAGGAGCTCCCACGTATCGTGTAAGTTTCCATCATGTTTGTCATCTGATAAATGGTGAGGTAACAGCCTGTATTCAGTGCTTACTATAAGAGTTCATTAACATCTTTATTATCAAATGCAAGAGAGAGGAAACTAATCTCAACTGGAAAGTGCAGAAGCATCAAAGGCTTTCATATGGGGTTGGTGAAAGGATTTGTACCAGAAGGTGAGGCCAGACCCCAGTGCCTTCTGAATCTGTCTTTCTATTTAAAAGTTTCTTGAGACGGATCAGTCTGTGTGGTAAGGGGCCTTGGAAATGATAGCATATGTGTATCAAGAGATAGAACATGATGAGTGGTATAGAATTAATAATATAATGATTAGAAATTCAAATAACAAATTTCACACACTGGCTCCATTCCCACTCTCCTGAATGTGTGCCTAAGTCCAAATAGCATAGCTAAGTCAAAAAGAACAGCAAAACTGTGAAATGTGCAGTAAATGAACTTCCTGAATACTGGGATTCAAAAATCAGCTCTCAATTCAGTAGATAAATGTCTGCTAATTTATGAAACTCTGTCTTCCAGTTCTCAGAAAGCTACTTGTCCAGAAGTCCTCCCACACCAAATGTGCTTGAGATTTTCTTAGCAAATATGTATCACTTGAGACAAAAATAGTTAAAATAGAAACAAGTTGGTAAAAAAAAAAAAGTGAGCAATTGGAATGTAAGTCTAATGATGAACCCATTGCACTATTTTATAAACGAGCCTTCACGAAAACCTTGGGCAACCTATGGTCAAACACTTGAACATAATGGAGAAAAGCCCTACTCTTACTGCCCCCTCTTCTTTCATAATTATAAGACAATTGCAAACAAATGAAACAATTTATTAGAAAGTGTGAGATAGAACATCTACCCACACAAGTCGTCCTTCTTATCGTCTTCTACTAGAAATTGAGAAAAGCTGGGTAGCATCTGGTCAGATTGACACACCTCAACACTATTCCCCTGGAATTTACAGGATAGAGGGCTGAATCTTGAAAGGACCTTCAGTGCAGAAAAGGGGTCCCATACTTTCCTTTTTCAGGATTTCCAGGGAAGCTAGGCATTTTACTGCCCTCTGGGGCAATATGGTTTTCTGGAATCCTTTCTAATTTACTCATTTTGTTGGTGGAAATTGCTTCGAACTACTTTGTTATCTCTCTCAGTTGTTCTCTCTGAAATTGAAATAGATGTGTCATCTGCAGTCACTTAACAGTTTTTAAAAGCACTTCTGTTCAAACTTCACAACATGATTTTGCATTTCATTTAAACCCTTTCAACTAGGTTGAACCAGTAACCAAGATATTAGCTGGAACATCATATTAATTTCAATTCTGTCTAGCAAATGTTTCCAGAACACCCACAGCTTAGAGCCGAGTTGGGCAAAAGGTCTCCACATTCTTAGGCAGCATTGAAACTTCCACAGGTGTGAGAAATCTGTTGAGCTGCGTCACTCACACGAACAGAGTGTTGAAAAGAGACGGTGGCTATTCCAAGAAGACCCCTTAATTATAAAAGCTGGCAAAATTCAAACACCTATGATGGCAAATGCTGAATTTTGAGGATTATTACTAAAAACACTTTCTCAACAGCAGCACTGTTGACATTATGGTTCATTAAATTCTTTGGGGGCATCTGGTGCTTCAAAGGATGTTCATTAGTTGAACTATATAGATGACAATAGCTTTCTCTGGCCCTGAATTGTGCCAATAAAAAATGTCTCCAGACTTTCCTAACGTCTCCTGAGAGGCAAAATCATCATTGATCAAGATGCTATTGTAACAGATCCTTCCTGGGTCTTGCCCTCTAGAAGCTTTCTGTTTAATGGGAAAAGGAATCGTGCACATACTTGGCAGTTAGATCATTAACAGTGCAAAGCAGAAGATGACCATGGTCTACAGTGACCTCTTGAAGAGCAGTAATCAGAAACCACATGGCACTGGTGCCACTATCAAGTTTTTTTTTTTTGTCATACGATATCTTGCCTCATTTTTCATTCTCTTACAGTAAATTTTTTCTAGCAATTCTAAATTGAGAATCCAAGTAAACTGGGAGTAGTACTGATGTTACCTGTTTTTGGTATGAAATTATGTCCCGTATCTAATATTAAAGAAGGAGATATCTAATGGAGTCTAGGGTTAGCTCTAAGGGAATCATCATGGAAAATCACTGCTATCACTGACTTTCTATCACCTAGATTATGTATCTTTTTCCCATTTAACATGTAGAAATGATTTGCGGTGGAAGACATTGTTTTTTCCATCCTACCTGTAATTTTAGGACAGAATCTCTCTTTTGCACTGAAGATGGAACTATGAGATACTCAACTCCTCATCTACCTTGAATGTAGGGCATTTGAGACAATTCTGACTCCTTGGAAAGAACTGCAGGTACAGGTGGATGTAAGGTTTCTGGGAAAGTTTGGACTTCATTGTGAAAACAAAACAAAACAAAACAAAACAAAACAACAACAACAAAACTCTTTTAAGAGTAACTCTCCTTCTTTCCTTGTACATGATCATATGAGGAAATAACACCTGGAACTGAAGCAGGCATTTTGGGGTGATGGGGAGACAGCCAGAGTATGACAGCAATATTCTAAAAATGATGAAACTATATATATATATATATATATATATATATATATATATATATATATATATATATTATGTAAGTCTAATGATGATCTGTGGTGCCATACTGTGGAGTTGAGCTCCTAGACCCTGTGCTCTCCTGCCTTCGTATTTCTCATGAGGGAAGATTATAAATGTTCTTATAGAAAAAGGCATAATTAGCCAGGTTTTCTGTGAATTGCAGCTCCAATTTTCCCAGTAAATACTTTCCACTAGATTCAAGACACTGTGCTAAAAAATGTACAGAGAGACCCAACCAACCAACCAAACAAAAAGAATGAGATTCTATCTTTAAGAAATTCATTTTGACATTATTGGTGATGTTCTGTTTATAGAATTGTATTATGTCCTCAAAATGACCTTTAACCCAGAGTGGACAGAAATAGCACAGCATTTTGTCAGCCTGATCTTACCATGTTTGTAATGTGTTGAACCATGTCCCTGCACCACCTTCCTATACTGAAGTCCTAAATTCCAGAATATCAGAATGTAACCTTATTTGGAGATAAGGTCTTTCCACAGATCATCAAAATCAAGTGAGGTCAGTAGTTTCAGCCATCATCTAATATGACTTGGGTCCTGGGGAAATTTGGGTACAGAGATACGATAGAAGGGAAGACCATGTTAAGAGATGCAGGGAAACGATGGCCCCATAGAAATGAAACCAAGAGACCTGGAATAGTTGCTTGCCTCACAGCCTTCAGAAGAAATGAAAGTGATTACATCTTGATTTTGGATTTCTGGCACCTAGTATTATAAAACAAGACATTTCTGTTGTTTAAACCACCGTGTTTGTAGTTCCTTGTAATTGTAGCCCTAACAAACTAAAGCAATACCCAAAACTATAAATTCTCCACATCCTCTCCAAATCTCCTTCAAAGGCCTTCCCCTTTTCAGTTATTAGCAACTCTATTCCTCCAAAGCTTGGGAGAAGACGTTTAATTTTTTTTCTTCTTTTCCTTCTACATCCAATCAGTTGGCACGACTTCCAAATTTGGTAGAATCTCATGGTTTGAGACTTTGGTTTAGATTCTGCCTCTGTTTAAAAATGCCCTAGGATCTCATGGTTTCTCAGAGCCTCTGCTGCCAACTGCTATCTTCCCATTTCATTGTAGCAAAAAACTGTTGGCCTAGTATTTTTGGCCTCCTTGATCTTTCTTTTAGAATAAGAGGATTCGTCCTATTAAAAGTTATATCATGACTCTCCTCAAAACTTACCGGTGGCTTCTAAGTAACTCAAGTGAAAAAGTTACTGAAAGACCACTGATGATCTTGCCCCTGTTATACCTCATTCTTTTCTCTTATTATAGTCATTATGCTGAGGCTAGAGTGGCTATCAGTTGTTCTTTGATGGCTCAAGTACTCTATTATGTTTTCAGTTTTTCTGCCTGGATAACTATTTTTCCCAAATATTTCTTTGAATCTCTCCTTCACATCCTTCAGATATTTTATTTGAAAAGACCTCATTAGTAAAATTAAATTTTGGGGAGCATCTGGTGACATCATTTTACGAATGAGGTCTTTTCTGAGTTCCTTATTTAAACATACAATTGTTCTCCCCTCCAAACCGTAGCTTTGACTTCCTTTTTCTTGCATTATCATTTATATAAATCATTTATTGACATTTATTCTATTATTTATATTTTAATTTACTTTTGATTGATGTCTATCTCCCTTACTGTAATGCAAACTTCTGCTGACAAGAATTTTTGTGTATTTTGCTTACTGTCCCGCTTCCAGTGTCTAGAAAAATGTTCAAAGAATAGGTGAGCAAGCAATACATGAATAAACTCATCTCACTACCACATATTATAAAATAAAGAGCTCCAAGAATTTGGAATCATCAAGCTACCTTTATAAATAGTATGCAGAATTTCTTGATGCAAGTCACAGACTCAACTTATGTGACTACCTGGTTTTGTCTCACTGGAATGGGGAGGTAAAGTTATATATATATATTACATTAATAGAATTTGTTTGGGAACACTCTGAACATGAGTAAAAATCTTTCCTTGCTATTCCCTGAAGACCTTAAAAGAGCGTACTACAGGGATACTGCCACATCGATGTTCATAGCAGCACAATTCACAATAGCTAGACTGTGGAACCAACCCAGATACCCTTCAATAGATGAATGGATAAAAAAAATGTGGCATTTATACACAATGGAGTACTACTCAGCACTAAAAAATGACAAAATCATGGAATTTGCAGGGAAATGGATGGCACTAGAGCAGATTATGCTAAGTGAAGCTAGCCAATCTCTAAAAAACAAATGCCAAATGTCTTCTTTGATATAATGAGAGCAACTAAGAACAGAGCAGGGAGGAAGAGCAGAAGGAAAAGATTAACATTAAACAGAGACATGAGGTGGGAGGGAAAGGGAGAGAAAAGGAAAATTGCATGGAAATGGAAGGAGACCCTCATTGTTATACAAAATTACATATAAGAGGATGTGAGGGGAATGGGAAAAAAAACAAGGAGAGAAATGAAGTACAGTAGATGGGGTAGAGAGAGAAGATGGGAGGGGAGGGGAGGGGGGATAGTAGAGGATAGGAAAGGTAGCAGAATACAACAGTCACTAATAGGGCATCATGTAAAAACATGGATGTGTAACCGATGTGATTCTGCAATCTGTATTTGGGGTAAAAATGGGAGTTCATAACCCACTTGAATCTAATGTATGAAAGATGATATGTCAAGAGCTTTGTAATGTTTTGAACAACCAATAAAAAAGTCTTTCCTTGATTTCTGAAGGAAGAGTTAACCTGTCAACATTTGTATGAAAGAAGTATGTGAACCTTATCAGTCTTGTGCTTACTATAGATGTGAGCTCTGCTATTTTAAGTCAATTGCCCTGAATTTACCATCAGGGGAATTTTAGGAATGTTCATGGATTTGGGTTAATGAACATTGAAACTATCAAACCCAGGTGTTTTGTTTTTTAGTCTATTTTTAATGATTTCCAGAGTCAAAAAATCTACACGGGACTCCCTTTACTCCTGAGTCTAAAATATGTCTTTAAAACAAACAAGCTATATATATATATATATATATATATATATATATATATATATATATATATCATTCTTGGTGAAAGTGAATTTATTTTCTTTTATTGAATCTTTAGTGGACATGAGTGGGCAGTGTCACAAGGAGAAAAATAAGTGCTTCAAGACCAATTCAAGACACAGCAGCAAACATTAAAACTGTAGACTTCCATCAAATTTTGAAATTTTATAGAATTAGTTTTATGTATTTTTTAGATGTAGATGGACACAATACCTTTATTTATTTTTATTTATTTATTTTTATGTGTGGTGCTGAGGATCAAAACCAGTGCCTCACATGTGCTAGGCAAGTGCTCTGCCTCTGAGCCACAAACCCAGCCCCTCTGTAGAAATTTTTGTTAAATATTTTGTAATGGAAAATTTCATAATTCACTGGAGTCTATCTATACAGAATCACAGAGGAGGGATCTTTGACAGTATATCTCTCCCCTGTCTCTTTGCTCCTTCTCTCTCTTACTCTCTTCCCCTTTTCTCTTCTCTCTTTAACGTAAATTTTAGGACCATACCTTTTGTGTGGCAACTTGTAATTGAAGGGCAGCTCTTCTCCTAAATTCTTTCTTCAGGTAGTTTATTTCCAGGCTAATCTTAAAACACAGCTTCCATAAAATCTTCCACAGTTCCTCCATTGAACACATGATACATTCCTCAGCTCGTTATTCCTGACTCTTTAGGTCAAGGTCTCCTAGAAGCGGAATCTGAGATAAGGATTCTTATACAAGCAAATGCTCAAGGAGGTTTTCTCAGCTGAAACCTGCAAGGAATAGTGGGAAATTGGGAGCTGGGGAGTTGGAGAGGGCAGAGGAAGAAGCCAAGCAGAGCTGTGGTTTCAGCTGACATCTAGCCTTAGTCTGACCCTATGAGGACCTGTGGATTTTCCACTTTGATGCAGAGGGCAGCTTTGTACCTTTGTGTAGGTGGTTGCAGGCCACCGCCAATATGGCAGATCCCAGGAGACTCCAGCGGAGTCAGCTACTGTTAGCCACAGGTGATTTTACAGGAAATGATGTGGCTGTGAGTCTTTATCACCAACACTCATGGTGACTGGGGGATGGGTCACATCATGCAAGTAAAGGGAATGTAGCAGAACACTAACAGGCCCTAGTCCATGGGCCCTTGTGATCTCACTTCACTCCTTACCATTCCCCACCTTGTGCGTCTTTCCCTCCATTTCTTCCTGTACACACTTGTTTTTTTGTTCTTTCTTCCTTTACAGTGCTGGAGTTTAAAGATCTACCACTTCTTGAACCTTCACTTCAGGAGCTGATATGAGCCTACAAGATTCTTTGGACAATTGGAAAAGCAGTATAACATTTGTTAAACTATGCCTGCATCTGACGTAGACCTGGACTTCCTGCCTGATAACATTCTTATCTCCCTTCTTTCCTGTGATCAAAAATGCTGGATACACCCCTTCCCAATGTCCCTGTTACCACAGCTTAGGTGTCTGATGTAGTCCTGGCCAGAGGAGTGAAGAAGTCTTCTGAGGACTTTTGGGAGGGGGACCTTGCCCCAGTTTTGCTCCTTTGGGAGAATGTCACGTGAAGATGTGATGCTGCAAGCTGCCACAGACACTTTACAACCCCATGACAAAGCCCGCAGAAGCCTAGCAAAGCCTTCTGGGGCCTGCTCCCGGTGAGAACTTGATTAAGACCAGGAAGTACATGGATCCTGCGAGTCTCTCCTCCCTGAAGGATGGCCGCTGGATGCAAGGCTGTGAACCATAAACCTATTTCACAAGAAAGACAGAAAGAGACACCCGTTGTCAAGCTTCTATCTGGAAATAGGAAGCTCAAGAGTTTAGCCTAGGAGGGGTCCCAGCACCTGCCCATGCATCCCTGAGTACAGGAAACCAGGGGGGCAGTGGCACGGGAGGGTCCCTCTTTGAGGCACTCTGACTCTACCCACTGGGGCCACATGCCTGAGGGGGCCAGCCGCTCTGACTTCCTGGGAGGCGTGGGTAAAGGTAGAGGAGAGAGGCTGCAGTGGGCATCTGTGAATTCTCCAGAAGGAGGAGCACTCTGTTTCTTTTCTTCAGAACATTGAGAGTGAGAAAGACAGGAATTCTCTTCTGATCATTACTGAGAGTAATAATAAATATAGCCCATACCGTTCAGGATGCATTTGCCTAAGAACTTTGTTATTTTTTTCTGAACTTCAAAATAACTCCAGAAATCCGGTGGTTTCATTCTTCTCTGACTTCCTTTTTATTCTCTTAAAACTTTCTCTGGACCTTGTTGGGCTTGTTCACCTCATGAGTCTCTTTCATTGGCCCATAGGGAGCAAGGTTCTATTCAGTTTCTGAGGCTTGCACCTCCCTCTTCTTCCCCTGTTTTCTTGCCTCAAAGTTAACTGATTTAAATATGTTGAAAAGATAGTGTGAGATAATAATTAAATGAATATGTGTATATGCTATATATTAACATTTATATATACTTAAAATGCATATATATATATTTAAAAGAGTGATTTAAACCCTAGTACAACAGAGTTAAAAATAAAACCAACCAAACTATTATAAATTGCCATATCTTGAACAGAAAGGTGCTAAGTTTTCTCTGACCATTTTTAAAAGTCCCAACCTCTCATAAATGACAGATAGATTAGGACTAAAAGTTACAATATAAATACCAGGGATATGTAACTGTGCAATAATTGATGTAGTTGATTCACGCACAATAATTCATAAAATCCAAAGATTAAGGATGGTTTGATGATTTATACTTGCTACTAGTTGTTCTCTTAGATTGGTAGAAGATTAGAATAAAGAAAAATGTCCAGTATAGTGTTGGCATAAGAACTAATAGGGAGTAAGAAAATGCACAAGAAAGTGAAAATCATACACTGTAAGGGACAGAGGACAAGAGTTGGTTTTTATTTTTGAGATTGACATGAAGAATACTTTATGTAGTCTTCTTATTCATGTGTGCATTTCATAGGAAAATCTCAGAGAGCTGGAGAGCTTTGAAACTTACGTGAATATATCCAAAGGGTGTGAGGATGAAGAAATAACAGGAGGATGGAGATGGGCAGAAGGAGAAACATTGGGTTGAAAGTCAAGAGAAGACAGTCTTAGCTTTGGTAATAGTCAGAGGGAGGTGTGCACTTTTTGAAGGAGGCTATGGGTTATTACATTATCATTAAGACCATTTCTATTTCTAAATGTATGTTACAACTGTAAAGGCATTTAAAAGTAATTTACTATGTACCAAAAGTGTACACACACACACACACACTCACACACACACACACACACACACACACACACACTCACACACACATGTACATGATGCACATTTTCATCTCCATAAGTATATTTGTTTGGCCTCCTCGGGGGAATGAATGGCATAAATATGTGTTAAACTTTATTTACTGGGTGTCTCAAGAGGCATATAAAAGAAAACTGATGGCTCCAGAGGAGGTAAGATAAAAGATGAGAGGGGACATTGTTTCATGGTTTGTGCTTTTTACATAGTTACATAGGTTGTGATTTTTTATTTGTTTTATTTTATTTTATTTTATTTTATTTTATTTTATTTTATTTTATTTTATTTTATTTTATTTTTGCCTCAAAAGGAAGTGCTCTAGTCCGATTTATCTTGAAAGTTTCCTTGCAAAGTCTTAGTGCAGAAGCAGATGGGATGTGGGAACTGGGAGGTGTCTCTTGGTGCCTTCGCTGGCACAGCAATGTGACCTCTTTCCCACTGATCTGAAGGCATGCTCTTGTATCAGCAGGACATGGTCTCAGTACTTGACTTTCCCACAAATCCCTACAGAAGGAACATCTAGAGAATGGGCCAGAGGTTTATTTTCCTCACAAATACATAATTATTTCTGCTTTATTTATAACTGTTCTTTAAAAATGGAATCTTGCAGTCTTGATGCTTGCATTGTGGCTGTGTAAGAGATGCCTTACCACAAACAGTAGCTGAGCAACCGTTTATTATCTCATAGTTTCAGAGGGTCAGACATTCAGGCCCAGGGTGGCTTAGCTGGTTCTCTGCTCAGAGTCTCCCAATCCAGCTGTGTCCCTGTCTGGAGCCCATGGGGTCGTTGGTTCATTTTGGGGCCCCGAGACTGTAGGACTGAGGCCCTGTTTCCTCTCTGGCTGCCCACACAAGGTGATTCCCAGCTCCTGGAAGCCCTCTGTGTTGGGAAGTCTCATGACCCCTGTCAAGACAGCCATGGGGGTTCCGGAAGTTCTCACACTTCTAATTTCTCTGACTTCCCACTTCCGATGCATCTCTGCTGTCAGCCTCTTCAGCAACATCTGCTCTAGAGGGATTTCTCTAAGGATTCACATGGTCAGATTGGGCTCAGGGCTATTCCAGCGTCATATCCTTATCATAGGGTTCCTAACCTTAATTACATCTGTGGAGTCCATTCACAGCAGTATCTAGATTAGTGATGACTAACCAGGAGGTAGAAATCTTCAGGGGCATATCTTCTTTACCATAGCAGCATAGTCCAGAATCAGATGAAATATGAATAATTACAATGTGTGTGTGTATATTTATGTGTGTGTATATATATATATATATATATATATATATATATATGAATAAAAATCAATTGTCCTTTCCTGACTTCCATTTCCTAATTTAACAATTACCTCTGGGAAACTTATTTATGACTTACCATGTACTGATTCAGGCACTGAGCATATAGTGCTGAGTGACCAGTCCTCTGTTGTCCTTGTAGTATCCCTCCATCATTTAGGTGGCTATTGCAAACTTGAAATGTGGCTGAGGCTGAGGAACTGAATTTTTCATTTCATTTGAATGAAATATATTTCAATTTAAAGAGCCACATATATCTAGTGGTTACCATATTGACAGCACAGATATAGACTATTTTGATAATTGCAGGAAGTTCTATTGATAGCCCTATGCTAAACAAAGTCTCTGCTCTCCTGTAGTTTATCTTTTAGGGTGAAGTAGCAATTATTTTTCTATAAAGGGCCAGATCATAAATAGTTTAGGCCTTATAGACCAAATAAATTCTGTTTCAGTGACTCAGTTTTGCCATTATTCCTGAAAGCTGCCAGAGATATTAATGAATGAGTGAATGACTATATTTTTAGTAAAACTTTATTGATAAGAATAGGTGTGGGGAGAGGGGATGGGGGTAGGAAAGATGGTGGAATGATATGGACATAATTAACCTAGGTACACGTGTGATGGCATGTATGGTGCAATGCTACATGGTGTACAACCAGAGAAACGACGTTGTGCTACAATTGTGTACAATGAATCAAAATGCATTCTGCTGTCACATATAACTAATTAAAATAAATTAATTAATTAAAAAAGAAAGAAGAGGTAAGGGCTCAGATTCAGCCTGTGGACTGCAGAATGTACAACTCACCTCTAGTGGATGATTCCCAATAAATTCATACTCTGGCTTTTGGTAGGTACTCACTTCTGCTATGATCTTCACTTTACTAGACCAAGCCCCCCAACATCATTTTATTCAACAACACAAGGATGAGGTTTCAGCCTTGTATTAGTTTTCTAGTGTTGACATTACCAAATGTCTGGTGGAATTCCAGACTGGATGACTTAAACAAGAGAAAAAATATTTTTTTTCCCATAGTCTTGAAGACCAATTGGCATTTGGCTTCTGGGGACTCTACTTGGTTTGCAGCTGGCCACCTTCTACTGTCTGTTCACATGGACGTTTCTCTGGGCAGATACATCCCTGGTGTCTCTACAAATTCTAAGTCTAAATTTCCTTTTCTTATGAAGACACCATGTATGTTGGATTAGATACCACCTTATTAGCTTCTTTTAATGTAATCACCTCTTGCAAAGGATTTTTCTCAAAATATGGTTATCTTTTGAAGTACTGGGAGAGTTTCAATATGTAAATTTGTAGAAAAAAGAATTCAGCCAATATCAAGCCTTAAATTGAATATAGTACTTTTTAAATTTGGCCAGAATTAGGACCACGTGGGAACTTAAAAATGTATACCTAGCTCCTCCATAAGAGAGTCATTGAGTAAATTTGAAAGATGGACTAGGAAATTGAAATTCTAAAGTTCCTTCAATAAGAAAGATAATGAACGAGGCTGGGAACTGCTGTTGTCTCATGGATCCAAATGCTACGCATTAAGAAACGCAGCCCTGTGTGCTGCGCCATATGTAACTCCTCAAAGGCATGGTGTTTGTGTCTCTATGCACCAGTTATAACAATTAATCTAGTTTCAACTGAATTTTCTTGAGCCTTTTCTTGACCATTGACAATGTTGAGCAAGTGAGATGTGTTTTAGAAAGGAATAACTCTTTCAGTGATAGAGCCGGTAGTCTAGGGCGGGTCAGGTTGATTCTGTCTGCTTTGCTGCAGGTTGTACACAAAGACACCTAGACTGTATACTTCCAAAAATGAAAAATAAGAGTATTTAAATATGTAATGTACCCTCCAGTCTAAACATTATTAAAAATATGAAAAATTTAACTTCTTAGCATGCAGTGCACAGCCCAGGACCGGGCAGCCTCCAGGTGTGCTGAGCTCCTGCTGTCCTTGTGTAGGATTTCTACGTTGTAGCTGCCTAACGCTTCTCATCATGCTCATGGACACATCTTCCTCTCTGTGGAAAGTTCTTTTTCTTGCTTTATGCATGCTTCTTTTTTAATGCTTTCATGGCTTAGAGAGGTCTTCTTATTTCCCCAGGAAGAATAACTTATTACCTGTGTTTATTACTATTTCATTCTCTTATTTTAGTTTTATTTTTATGTTTATGCTGCTCAGGAGATTAAAGATACCACCTGCCATTCCCTCACCCATGTCTCAGGTAATCTAGGAAGGCCCTCTCTCCATGTGTTAATAAAGGTTAGTCCCAGGGTGGCATCACTAGGAGGTGATGGACCTTTGGGAAGAAGGGCTTCATAGGAAGTTTTTAGTTCATTGGCTACACACCCCTGAAGAGGACTATGGGACCATGGCCCCTTCCTCTTCCTCTTTGCTTCCTGACTCCCCTTGTGAATAGTTGGCTCTACCAGGCTCTCCTGCCAGGATGTACTGCCTTGCCACAGGCCCAAAGCAATGGGGCCAATTGATACGGACTGACATCTCCAAAACTGTTAATAAGTTAATTACCTCAAGTATTTTGTTATAGTGATGGAAAGCTAATTAATACAGGTAATGATATGGAATAACTTTTCAAGGGATTGTTTACTATCTGTATATCCTCACCAGTGAAATATTTCACCATGTTTTAAACCATTGTCTAATTGAATTGTTTGGTTTATTTTGCTGTTGAATCTCAGAGATCTTTATGTAAATTCTAGTTATTATGGTTGTCTAGATATGCAGTTGCATTTTCATCCATCTGTGACTTGTCTTTTGATACCCTTGAAAGGTTTCAAAGAGTAAAATTCAGAATAGAGGGAAACTTCTTTAGCTTGATAAAGAGCATCTACAAAAACTTCATAGCTAACATTTTAGTAAGAAAGGACTTAAGTCTGAAGATTTCTGTCTTAGAAGTTTTTAAACTTTGCATCTTATTTCCTTACAGCTATAGGTCTACTTACATTACCTATTTCACAGTGGATGAGTATACTCATCCTAGACTGTATACTTCCAAAACTAAGTATACAGGGGGGGGGTTGATTCTGTTTTCTCTTTCTTCCTCCTTCTCTTCCTTCTCCTCTTCCTCCTTGTTCTTTTTTGGGGAGAGAGATCCATTTCTTCTAAAACTTCAAATTTATGTGACACGAATTGTTTGTGGTACTCCTTCAGTGTTCTTGTTGATATCTGCAGGGTGATAGTTATATAACCTGTTTTTTCCCTTGATGTTGGTAACTTGTGTTCTCTCTCTCTCTTTGGTCAGTCTTGCTAAATAAAGGGTTAGCAATTTTATTGACCTATTTAAAGAAACAGCTCCTTGTTTCATGGATTTTCTCTATTGTTTTCCTGTTTTCAATTTTATTGGCTTCTGTTCTCTATTATTTCCTTTCTTCTTTTTATCTTTTTCCCTCTTCATCTTTTTTCTTGGTATTTGAAGTGGGAGCTTCCATGACTTATTGTAAGCATGTTCTCTTTTCTCATGTGTACATTTAATGCTGCAAATTCCCCTCTCAGCATGATTTTAGCTGTGACCCACCAATTTGGACATGCTGTATCTTCATCTTCTTTTAGTTGAGTGTATTTTTTTTCCCCTGAGACTTTCTCTTTGACCATGGATTATGTGAAACCACAGGACTTTGTGAACCAAGGGTGAAATGTTATAGGCTGAATGTTTGTGTCAACTGAAAATTACATGTTGAAATCCTAACATCCAATAAAGGCATTAAGAGGCGGGCCTCTGGGAGGTGATTAGGTAATGAGGGTGGCCCTCATGTGTGCCCTTATAAAAACCACCCCAGAGACCTCTCTTGTTCCTTCCACCACATGAGTACACAGTGAAAGAGCCTTCTGTAAGCCAAGCAGATTCGCACCAGACATTGAGTCTGAGGGTGACTTGATATTCATGTTTGAGCCACCAGAACTGTAGGAAATAAATTTCTTTTGTTTATAAGCACCCGGTGTCTGGCGTTTGGTTACAGTGGTCTGAACAAACTAAGGCATAAAGACTTTATAATCATTCTAAGAATTAGTTTGTAATAAGAAATAATATATGTATTTGATAAAAAGCCTACTGGTGTTGTCACATTGCTAATTTAAATTAATGATAGAAATTCTTCCTCATTGTTTTATCCTCCTGTATTTGTAATATAATTTTCATAAATATTTCCTTAACACATATATTTAGAATCAATCAAGTAGTGTTACAGCTTTTGCTTCAGCCATCTAACTTAATTTGGAAAACTCAAGAGGAAAGAGAAATATTTTCCAGGATAGCAAATACATACACACACACATACACACACACACACACACACACACACACTGACACACCCAAAATACTAAAAATAGAGCCGGTTTGTTGTCATTCAGACTTTAGATAGACATTAAATAAATATGTTTTCTTTGTGATAAGATTATTTATGGATGTATTTTTCCCCTGTCTTCTAGGAGAGAATCTGTGGAAGTGGCAATAAATCAAGGGCAGAATTGTGAAATCCTCACAGAGCATCTAACCCCTCTCATCTCAGCTGTGATTTATCACCATGAGAACCTGATGGCATCATTTGTTTGTGCTTCATATTATTAGTTACTTTATGCAGTTTGCTCTTATGCTTGGTTGTGCTGTCTTTAATAATGACTCCCTGGGAGACGGAGCCTCTTCATACACAAAAATCTGTGTAGAGACAAAACAAATGGAAAGCCTTCAATGGATCCAGGGAGCCATGTTGCATGTGCCTTTGCCACCACCCCAAGATGCCTCAGTTGACAAATACTGCATTGTGCAAATGAAAAAACTTGATATAAACAAGCATTTCTCACCAGTATCCCTTTTGGAATTTTAAGACAAATCATGCATTCGGTTGAGGGGATTGTCCTGTGCATTTTAAGATGTTAGGTGACATCCTGACCTGGACAGATAGAGGCTGGTAGTGACCCCTTCTCCAACTTATCCCAGTCACACTGAGCAAACACAGCCTCAAAGTGTCTCCTGGGGGCAACATTGCCTCTGGCTGGGGGCTGCTGGTGTAAAAATAGGCTTTTGAGGGACTGAGGCTGTGGCTCAGTGGTAGAATGCCTGCCTAGCAAGTTTGAGGCACCAGGTTCCACTCTTGGCACCGTATATAAATACAATAAAGGTCCATTGACAACTAGAAAAAAAATTTTTTTTAAATGGGCTTTGAAGTCTGTCCTCTCTTCCCCGCTCTCTGCTCTACTGTTTGGTTCTTCCATCTCAGTGACAAGCCTTCACTCATAACAAGCAGGGTGCCTTTCTGTCTCTTTCCTCTTTGTCCCTTTGCAAACACTGATGATTAGCCTCTTTTCTTGTTCTAATATTCATTTGAACAGTTCCCACTATTTGGGCATGTTCTTGGCTCAAATACCAAAACTTGGCCTTCCCTGGAGCAAGTACCTTCACTCACAGAGCTCCACATATCAACAGATACCAGACCTACTGGTAACGTCTGGGGACAGAGAGTACAGGGCAAAAGTGTCCTAACATCCGGGCAGACTCGATGACATCACCAGAAACACAGAGTTCAGAGCGTAATCCTTAAGTTTGTTTAGATGGCATTTCAGAAATTAAGTAACAGAAAAAAGAAAATACTGGGTGGTATAGTTTCATGGATCATAAGTTTTAGCTAAACATTCCTCAAGAACTGTTTCTCAGAACACTTGTTTCAGAATATATTCATGGGAGTAAGGAAAACAGGGCTCCAGGATGGAACAGATTTGAGAACATACAAAGTTAAGATTCTTATTCAGAACTTTGCATGTTCTACTGAAGATGAAAGATAATACGGCTTTTGCTGTATGTGTAAATATATTTAAACAATAAGACCCAAAAAAATTTAACCCATTTATTTCCTAAACATATCTAACTGTAAGATATTTTCTACTTAGTGGACTATGTCTTATGACTATGTCTTATGACCAGTAGTCTTCTTTTAGACTCTAGTTTGAAAAGCATTCTTTGAAAATTTTTACATATTTTTTTTCATTATGGGAAAGAGAAACACACACACACACACACACACACACACACCTTCTATGGGATAAAATCCATATAAGGGAGAAGGAAAGCATTATTTGGTTTTAAGAGTAATAGAAATCAGAAAAAAATTGCAAACAAGAGGTAGTAATTGAGTTGAGATTCATGCAGTGTGGAAAATATGGAATAGATTATATGGAAAAGCAGTATGTTGATGGGTGTAAAAGTGAAACTAGTCCATATGGAACAGAATGGGAATAGGTCATGAGAAAGGGATCTAATAAAGGTCTTTTGCTTGCAATTCAGCGACCCCACACACCCACTCAGACCTGTCTGTAGGCAACAGGGAGAAGGAAGCACTTGGAAAATATGAGGGTCATTAGTGGAGTTATGAACTTGGTTTAGAATGAATTAAATGGAGGGAGGTACCCAACAAAACAGGATGGACTGTGAGACTGTTTCAAGCTTTGGAGACACATGAGGGAAAGCTGGGTGTATGGAGTGAGAGCAGGGTGGATACATATCTATGTTTTTTTCAATTCCATAATGAGGTTCACAAGGATACATGTTAATCTCAATTCTCAATACAGTTTCATTGAAAGAATGCATGAATAAATTAGTTGCAAAGCTAGAGAGTTTTCTAAAACATGCTTCTCTGCATTCTCTTTTACAGATTTAGTAAATAGTAAATAATTAACTCTTGACAGGTAGAATGTTTTATTGGTACTTTCAAATGATAAGACTATTATTGTATAGAAAGTAATTATATTACAATTTGAGGCCATCACCTCAATTAGACTCTTTCTCTGGTGACTTTATAATAAAGTTGAATGAAACTGCACAGTCATACAGATCTTTCAGTGCTAATCAATTACCTGTTACTTATTGGCAAGGAGAATTCTGAGAAGGTGGCTGAACACAGATAACCATTCACTGAATGGATTTGACAAGTGTCTGTTCTTTGGTGAGTAAGGAGGAAGTATGGGACCCTGTTTAGCTTACTCACAAGTCACAAAGGAAGCCAGCCATATGATGTTATTTGGGGGATATCAAGAGAGATGTTATATGTGATCCCAAATGTCCTTCCCACTACTTGCTACTGGTTTTACTAGAAGACAAGCAATTAAAAACAAAAAAACAAACAAACAAACAAAAATCCCAACCAACAACCCCTGACTTTCCACAAATATATATGTGGCTTAAAATGCAAATTCTCTCAGAAAAGGTTGGACACTGACTTAATTGTGCATTAATATCTGAATGATATCAACCTAGGCACTGCAAACCTGAGACTATAGAAACTGAGAATATCAGAGCAAGTCTTTCAATTTAAGAAGGAAGAGAGTCTTCAATGAAGCCTTTTCCTTCAGAGCCTCTTCCTTCATTGCAATATTAGTGACTTCAAGCCTTCTGTGTAGATAAGAAAAGATTTACCAAGGATAGTATCTTTCTTTGGTCATTCTCAAAATTGCCTTGCAATGTCCATGGAACAAAATATTTTAATCTTACAGTTTTTCAGTAGGTGGGTTCTTAGGAGAATGAAACACATTTTCCAAAGTTCATCTGACCTACAATAGAGCTGAATTTTGTCTCCTCCAGATGAATGGCAGTATGAAGGTTGAAAGACCATCACCTTTATTATTAATAAACTACTTGCATGGCCTTTCTCATGTCTGAAACTATTAATGTTTCCATCTACCAACAAATTGGGTGCTGCCTGGTCTCCAACTGAACTTCCATCTCTGAGCTCCAAAGGCCTTTTTATATTTCTGAGTTCACAAGTAAAACAGATAAAACCTGAGATCAGTGTTGAAAGTCTTAAGTTGTGTCATATTCTGCAACATTTATCTTTTTCTGGCCTTAAGATTCTCTTTTATGAAATGAGGTGTTAGATTATAGACAAAATATCCCGTAATACTGAAATCAACATCAGATTTTACAGTTGTTACATTGTGATTTGGTTTGATACACTAAGGGAACTATTATTAATGAACAGAATTTCTGTTTGGAAAGAAGTACACTTATGAGAACCCCTTCTCCTGTATCTTTATGACCCATTCAAGAGGGCTGGAAAATATCTATTTCAATATCAAGTCTACAGAAACTCATACATAAGAGAAGTGGGCTCAAGAGCTGCTTTTATAATTCAGAATCATATGGGATACATTTATTTTAATGTATAAGATATATATATTATACCTACTGAAAGATATTTGAATATTATAGATTTTGCAAATCATTTTATGGAAGCAAATTCAAGGTAGACATTTTTATGTTTCTCACCTTGTTCATTTATTTGATCATCCTCACAAGCAAATAATTTTTGGTATCCATTTTATTTTAGGAGATATTGAAGAGGGTCTTTTTAATTTTTCCCTCTTTCTTCCACTTTCACTAGAATTTATAATACTCCTTCAAGCATTGAGGTGATGATTAGACAGAGGCAGCTCTGTGGTCATATTTTCCATCATTTCCAATTTTGAATTCTTGTGGATTCTACTTGTAAAAGTTACATTTCAGCTCTGTTATGTTCAACCTTGATTTATTAACTAGTAAATTCTTTTGTGTGTTCCAAGCTCCTGGTTGCCAATTCCTTTATCCTTTATTTCATTAGTTGCATCCATTTTTTAAATTATTTTTTTGTCTCTCTGCCTACTGTAGAAGAAATATCCTCCACTCAGCAGATTTTCTCTGAATTTGTGAAGAGGCTTGATGACCTGTTTGCTGGCCACAACAGGGGTGGGGTCTGTCACTACAGAAAGTGATCCTGTCACCAGTTTTGAAAGGACCTAAAACCAGAATACTGAAATATAAGAAATAGCAATGTCTAGCTTTCATGGAAGGTGGAAAATATAAGTACAAGACAGTGTATTAGATGTTTATAAAATGTGAATTCCTTCACACATGCCAGTAGTTGTGATGTTGTGTCGCACATAGAACAACAGAAGACTAGATTGCTCTGTGTCCCTCCAAATCCTGTTTGCATCTATTAGTTGGGAAGAAATACTGACAGTAATCACTTGCAGATTTTGGCAGATTCATGCTTTGCAGAAGGTCTTTGAGGGCAAAAGTGCTTGTATGTTCTTCTGTTTTCCTAAAAGCATACACTTTGGGAGAAAAGAGGCAGAGAGGAAATGTGCCCGTCAAGAATAGGCTTATACCAGGTGAGTTCTCTGCCAAGTGGTAGGAAAGTCACAAGAACATTCAGACCCTAAATTATGAGCCATGGGGGGTTCAGATGTGTGACTGCAGATGCACGCCTTCATCTTAAAGACCAATGTGCACCAGTTCCATTGTGATGGTATTTTTCAACTCCATCTAGACTGTCCACATTTGTATAGTATATGTGCACATTTACATAGTATATATGTGCATAAAAGTTTAATGTGTACTTTTTAAAATTAAAAGACTAAACAAATGGATACAATAGGATTAGAGAGGCCACTGTGATTCTTATAAACTTCAGTAAATATAAAAACAGTGTCTGCAAAATAGATGCTCATTCTCTGGCTATTCCTTGTTCACTTTCCCTTGTTCTTCCAACTCTTTCCTACAGCAAACAGAGAGGCCAGACCACTTGTTAAATTCAGACTAATTTCATACAAATGGGTTACCCCAATTTGGGGTACTCTTGTTAGTCCTAAGTCACTACGAGAAGCTTTTAAATATTCAAAAGTAACTTCTTTTTCTAATATCTGCAATGTTTTTACCACTGTCTAGTAGAAAGCCCTGTTTCTCATGTTCTTACCTTTCAGCAACATAGAATTTTGAGAAATTTTAGTTACTAAGTACACTTTATAAGGTGAATTGCGTGAGAAAGCTCTGTAAAGAGGAAAAAGAAGGGGCAATGACCAGAACAAGATCTAGAGATGGTGAGGAAGGTGTGTGTCAGTGGGTTGCGCAGGAGTATGCCCTTACATGCACGTGTGAAGCACTTACTGTATTCAGGCAGGTTTCTTTTTCTTTCACTTTCCTCCTTCCCTCCTGTCAGGCTTTGTTCCAAATAGAAAGGAATCTCCTGACACACTGACACCACAGTGGTGCTATGAGGTTCCTATTTGGGAGAGCAGACTGTAGGGACAAAGAGAATACCCACAGTGGAGCCAAGACAGGTCCTCTGGAATGACTTGAAAAGGCACCGAGAAGAGCAAAGGCCCTGTGGTACACTGTAGCTGAATAGAGATTGCCCAGTGTCACAAGTGCTAATGTGTGACGGTACAGACGTTTCAAGTTGTCCAGTTCTAAGAGAGGTCACACGTACCTGATGTCTCGCTACTCAGAGAATCTTGGTGACTATGAAATGCATGTTGGTCAGCACTCATGGAGTATTAGTGAGTGCCAGCCACTGTGCCAAACACTTCCTGTGTCATTTCTCACTTGGGCAATTAACATCTATTCTGTTTGCCCTCATACTGCAGATCAATTTTTCTTTATTGATGGATCTGTAATGGTTTGATTTGTTGCTATAATCTAATATTTTTAAAAAATATGTAGATAGGTCCAAAGAAACACTAGAGGTCGAAAATATTACATAGAAAGATCCTTAAGCTTGCTATGGAGACTTCAGTCTTCATTTTACCTCCACCTTTCCCTGAACACATCACTCATCCTTCTTAGATTCCTGTTCCTTTTTTGTAAAGTAAGCAGGTTAGAGCAGTGACCTCTGAGTACGCTACCATCTCTCTCTATGGCTGTTTCCATTTCAGTCATTTACACCCATTCAGATTAATGCAGTGAGGTGGAATTTGAAGTTTCTACCAGCTTTACAAAAGATGACTTTGGAGAAAGAAGAAAGAGTGACTAAAATACAAGTGAGAGTCAAAGGAGAATACGCTCGGTTCCTGGCAGAGGTAACACCTCCAGCAGGGCTTTCTTGATTTGTGCCGGGATTTGAAGGACTAACTAACTTGCAGAGGAAGTCACCCTAATTAATCAAAGCAAATGGCCCTGGATTTGTCTTTGGGTATAACAGTGTCTATGCACAGGCCTGCTTGCTTCTCAGCTAGTCACAGCTTCTCTAGCCTCAACTTTTTGCTCAGTCTCAGAATTAATACTGTTTAATGAATCTAAATGAGGACAGAAGTGAAATTTGAAGGACTCCAAAAGGGGAGGGGGACCTCCAGCCATTTCCCCTCATTTCCTCCTCTTTTGTTCCTTAAGGACTTTTCAGATATCCTTTGAGCTCATCATTCTTAAGTGGTTACTGAAATTGCCTCCTTTTCCTGCTCCCTCAATGTTAAAAAAACCACATTTCTAAAATGAAGTGCTACACCAATGGTATGAAAAGTAGGCTGTTTTATAGAGTTAAGTAACAATTTTCTCTCCAGACAATAAACTTGTCACACCAATTTCCCCAAGTGACAATAAACATACAGAAGAATGACTGTCTTCTTCAAATTTTAAAGTTTAGTGCAGTTGCTAAAGAATAAGTTGCATGGTTCGAAAAACTGCAGACTGCATGTAAATAAGTGATGCTTTCAGGTCCTCAGAATATGGTGTAGAAAAGATAGGTGCTTTTGTATTTTAGCTGCAATACCCAAACAACTCAGTTTCTAAATTTTGAGACTCAAGAAGGACAGAACTACCTGGGAACTTAGTAAACTCTTTAAATCCTTTCAAGTGGCCAGCCAATGAATACCGCAGAGCATATCAAGACAGCAGAAACCTCTCAGTCTCGATCTCAAGTCTTCTCCTTAGTAATTCAGAAAAATCAGCCAGATTTTCTTATTACACAGCAACAATCAAAACGTCCATAACATTTTACTGTCCATACATTTTTTCACCTAAATTATTTTATACTTAACACTTAAAGAGGGTATTATTTTAATTCACATTTTACAAGACAGGAAACTTAAGATCAGTGTTTAAAGCTCAGGTTGTAATATGCAAAGTCAGGTCTCCAGCCTCTAGAACCAACACCAAATTCCTCTGTGTGGTCCCTTGTTAACCTTTACCTGTGCTTTTATGTAGAGGCAACCAAGGTCGAATACTGTGACGTGACCAGAAAAAAAATGGTCAAGATAACGTATTAATTGTGTTAATACAAGGAATAGATATTTATTGAATGCTTACTATGTGCCAGGTGTACAGACACAGTAATAAGCAAAGCAGATAAAAAGAGATGGATTGTTAGGCAAAATAAAGTAAGTAAATACATGGTATGCTCAATGACAATCAGCATGAGAAGATGAGAGTAGGAGAATAAGGAGGGCTTGCTTGTGCTGCTGTTTTTGTTATTTTATTCTGTGATGGGGTCTTGCACAGTTGCCCAGGCTGGTCTGGTACTCCTGGGCGCCGTGATCCTCCCACCTCAGCCTCCCCTGTAGCTGGGACTATAGGTGGGTACTACACGCTGGCAATGCTGCTGTTTAAAAGGGTCTGTGAGTAAGAACCCATGGGTAATTTGTGGCATTTTTGCAACAATCTGAGGCAAATACAGGAGATAAAAATGTGGGTAAACTTCAACATCAAGAATGATTAGGAACAAACTGAGAATGGGTTTCTATCACAGTTTCCCCAGTTGTCCATACCCAACAAGGAGGCAGAAGGACGAGCCAGGCCCTGGATATCAGGACGGGTCACTCTATTGTGGGGAGGAAGCAAGCGTGGCACCAACTCCAGAGGGTGTCAGTGGTGAGTGAAGAGGTAGCAGTTGGACAGGGAGGAAGAACAGGGGATGTGCCCCGTTTCCTTGGAGAGAACACTGTTCCTTTACTTTTCATGTTAGGAGAGAATGAGGCTGATGAGGCTCCAACTTCATTGTTTTTTCTTCCTTTTTATTTTCCTCGTGATTTCCATGCAAGAGGGAAAGGAAAAGGATGTGAGAAATAATGACTAGAAAGGAGAGTGAGTCCAGTGAGAGTTGGAGGTTTAAAATCGATTTCTCCTGTCGGGTGCAGCAGCACATGCCTGTCATCCCAGCGGCTTGGGAGGCTGAGGCTGGAGGATTGCGAGTTTGGAGCCAGCCTCAGCAATAGTGAGGTGCTAAGCAACTCAGTGAGAGCCTATCTCTAAATAAAATACAGAATAGGGCTAGGGATGTAGCTCAGTGGTCCAGTGCCCCTGAGTTCAATCCCTGATACCAAAAACTAAAAAACACAATTCCTCCTTTCTCCATTATCTGTTTCCTGCTCCTAATAGTTCTACTCATTTCCTCATTTTAAAAGTTGCATTTTTCTGGAGTATTTATAATCAGTGTTGCCTGTCCTTTTTCCCTCATGTAAGCTCAATTCTCTTTGAGAACTTGATAAATAAAGTCTGCATACATAAACAACGGACTTCTCTTGGTGATTGATGAGTTTGATCTTTGAATGATTAAGTCAAAAACATTTTAGTCTTTTGTTTGCTTTTATTCAGTGAATCATGCCATGTCACTGAAATATTGCAGCGAGAGTGGTCGATCTGGCCATGTTCAGTTTGGACATGTCCTACAAAGAGAAATGAAAGGAAATCAAACATCCGTCTTTAGTCAGTTTGGACTCTATGGACATAAAGAAACCTCTAAATATTTTTTGCTGTAATATTTCTGGATATTACTGAATGACAAAAATTCTCCCACATCTTCCCTCTGCCTTCTACCTTCAACAGGTGTATTCAATATTAGAACAGATTGCCTTTAGTTATCCTGTGCCAGTGACTCATCCATCTGGGTTAGCCTTATTTTTTTTGAAGCACCGTGATGAATACCTGATTTTAAAATTTTACAGATGGTATCTCCTTTTGGTTGGCCTTACTTAAAAGAAAACTTGTGTTTTATCTGGGGAAAAAAAAATAGCTCCTCTCATCTCACAGACTTTTCAAGCCATTCCAACCCTTTAAATGTTTGCGGCTGTAGAAATAACTGCAACGCTCTGGTCCAATTCATAAATGCCAGGAGGATTTAATTCTGAGTTTAAATTATGTATAGAATTGGAAATGATGTTTCTAAAATTTAGAATAAGTTTAGAAATTCACAGACTTACAGAACATCTAACTAGTAGTCATCAATCTGCACTGTCAACTGATGTACAGATCTACTGCCTAATTGCCCAGTGGATAGTCGCTGGTTGATGCTTGAACACTAACAACGTGTCTTTCAAAATGCCCATGAGGCCTATGCTGGGTTTGGTTCAAAACTTTTTAAGAAGGGACAAGAATTAATTAGAAAAAAAATATGTCACTTCTACTGTTCACCCCTGTCATTTAAACTATCCTGTCTTCAGCACAAACCCAAACATCTTCATGTGTTCCCACAGATTTTTAAACAAGGTTAGTGTTATTTCATGTGAAAGTGTTAAATGTGACATTTCTTATGAAAATGTTCTTCTCTCTGCCTACCACAAAGTAGACTCACTACAGATTTTAGAAATGATCACTTATCATTTTTTCCTAGGTACAAATTTGATAATGCAAACAAAGGCTAGGTTTTTTGGCTATTTGGGTTAAGCGTGGACAGAATCATATGCCTATTTAGATGACCAACTATTTCCCAGTTTCTCAGGGAGTCGCCCCTGTTAGTGCTGAGAGACCTCCCTCCTGGAAACTGGCCCCATACATGGATGAATGAGGGTGACTGTTCACCCAGGTCTCCCGCCTAGATCTGAGGTCCTCTAATATTTTTATTTTCAAGCTTTTTCTATGGAGTAACCTCTGAAATATGATCATTTTAAAAATACATGAAATACTTCATATGTATCACTTAAGAACCTGAAAAGATTTTCTGGAAATTTTGAGTTCTAGATTCACAGAAGCACATTATCTTGTTAGGACAGAGAACATGAAAATGTGTGGTTGTGACTATTTTTCTCACCTACACACCTTGTGGAAAATTTAATTCTGAGTGGTTTTCAGAAATCTAGAATGCCAAGTTTCTTGAAAAAAAATCTTAAAGAATAAGCTTATTTTACTTTTTGTGGTGGTCATTTACTTGGAGGTCTATGGGTTCCTAGAGTCAAGATGGAAATCCCTCAAGGCTCTAACACAAGTTCATGTGCACGTGCTTTTGCATTTATTTCTCAGGGACAGTCCTCATGGACTCCATCAGATTCCAACATGAAACCATCACCACCAAATGTTTCAGGCCCATGTACTGGAGAAGAACGGGTCATTTGCATCAATTCTTGTCCATTTTCTGTTAGCTCTTCGTCCCCTCCCCTTCTCTGACCCCTTTTTGAATCATAGAATTTGGTGAGTGAAATCACCTAAGGTCATATCAGAGAAATGTGATTCAAATCCTCTGTAGTCTGCTTTCCTCACTCAATATTAGACAAGTTTGAGTTGGTTGAGGAATTTGACATTAGGTACTGTATCTTGGAGACAAATTACTTAACTAGCATGCTGCTCAAAGCTCTGGGTTTAATTTATTAGCACTGCAAAAAAATATAAAATTAAAATGACTTTAAGATGTGGAAAATATGTATTTGAGAGGGAATTTATATAAGAGTTTTCTTGTTTGAAAAAAATGGTTAAAAGTTCTATTATGAGACTTAGGGGAGGATGTGTTGGAGGAGAGAGGCACAATGAAGTCTGTTTTGGGTTGTATATACAGTGTAGCTGGATTATTTACTAAGTAAAGGTTTAGGGCAGTTATTCAATGGCATTTCCATTTCCAAATGGAAATAATTTCTTTATTTTTGCAGGGGTACCAGGGATTGAACTCAGGTCACTCAACTGAGTCGTATCCTCAGCCCTATTTTGTATTTTGTTCAGAGACAGAGTCTCACTGAGTTGCTTAGCGCCTCACTGTTGCTGAGGCTGACTTTAAACTCGAGATCCTCCTGCCTCAGCCTCCTGAGTCACTGGCGTGTGACACTGTGCTTGGCAATTTCTTTATAATAATATGTGACAGCATATGCTGAAGGACTGTCTGAATGACTCAAAGGTAAAAGCAATGGAAACTTGGACTTTGAGAGGTCAACCATGATGTAAACATGAAATGATCCTGAGTTCCAGAAATGGGTTACAAACATGAAGTGGCTTTAAGACAACACTTGAGAATGACATAAGAACATTAGGGGCTCCATTCTGTGTGGTGCCAATGCACAGGTGTATGGACGTATGGACAGGCAGTCTCTGTGTGTGTTCCACCCCTCTTCATGTTCATCTGTTGCAACCCTGGTATTTGGGGGGCAATTAGTCATGAAAACTTTGCTTTATGAGTGGGATTAGCACCCTTACAGAAGAAGCCTGAGGGCCAGGGATAAAGCTCAGTTGGTAGAGTGTACAGGACCCTGAGTTCAATGCCCAGCACCATAGAAGAAGAAGGAGGAGTGTGAGGGAGCTTCTGAGCCTTTTCCTCCCTTTTGCTAAGTGAGGATGAGAGAAGATGCCATCTAGGAGGGACCGACCCTTTCTAAACACTGAATCTACTGCTGCCTTGAACTTGGACTTTCTGGCCTCCAGAAATCTGGGCAGTAAGCTTCTTTGGCTTGTAAATTACCCAGCTCAAGGTATATTGTTATAGATGCCAGAACTACTGAAGGCCCAGGGTTCTGCAGAGTTACTTAGAGATGCAGCAAGAGATGAGGGGTGTGCTGTCACTCACACAGTAGGGATCCATCGTTGGACACACTGTACCTAGGTGGAAAAGGCATGGCACAAAATTGACCACATTGGTACCTCTGAGTACGTGGTCACCTGTGTCATATGGACCTTCAAAACTGTTGGACATCCTTGCTGTGTTTTTTTTAAACAAAACTCTAAGCCACCAGAGAGGAAAGTTTTTAGTTTCTGAAACCTAATTAAAATCCCATCTTTTCCCATTTGAGTCCAGTTCCTTCATCTTTGCCCAACTTCTCTTCTTCGTATCTCAGGACTGTCACTTGACATGATCACTTGTCTTCTGTGTCTTCTGTTCATGACTCAATCAAGAACAATAAAGTTCTTTGCTAAATTTCCTTTTCTTCGTAGAACATCCTTCCTCTATTTAAATCCCTTCCTTCTCTCTATCAGTTACTCCTTTTTCGTGTCTAGTCAGACTTTCATGTTCTTTTCTCACTGTCTCCACTGTTTTGCTCTCAAACTGTCCATGTTGACTTCACCAATGACCTCAGTATTTGATCATTTTTATCTGAAATTCTTATTCCCCTTCAGTGGGTTTGATTTTCTTGACAGTAACATCTTGCTTTGACGTCACTGACACCAGGAACTTCTGATTTCTCTCCACCTCACTGTGACTCCCTGCCAGTCTCCTTTGCCGTCTCTTCCTCTTCCTCTCCATCTTCAGATGTTGACATTTCCAACTCAGTTCAACCCTTCTCTGGAGTGCTGTTTCTAGGTGGTGTTTTCCCTGTCATCCCTCAAGTCCAACCCTTAACTTGATTCTTCACATTAAACATCTCGTAAGAACCTCAAAGCCAACTTCTTAATGTCTTGGAAATCAAATTGATTTTTTCTCCACGAACCTACTCTTTCTTATTATTTTCCGTGTCAATAGACGTCGATGTCAGGCAGCATTTGGCTTAGCATGGAACCCTGGTTATCCCATTGGGTGCTCCCTTTCTTTCCTTTCACTCCAGGAATCTGCTTCCATCTCTCCACATGGAACATGCTAGTCTAAGTTGACAATATCTACTGCTTGCTTTCCCTTTTTCCACTGCTGCTCCATCAATGTTAGCCTGTGCATCTCTTCTTTAAGCACTCAGAGTTGTCTTCACAAATATGATTTTCATCAAAGCATCCCTTTCCTTCAGATTCATCAATAGCTTCTCCTTGCCCCCAGAATAGCCTTTAAAATCCTTAATATGGTCTGCAAGATCTTGAGATTATATCCCTATCCTCATTCCTCCCAATTCTCTGTCTTACTGACTGTGATAGAGTCACCTTGAACTCCTGAGGTTTTTCAGTCACCATGTGCTCCTGCAAACCCAGAAGCTGCTTGCTTATTTGGCCTGCCCTGTGTGTGTGTGTGTGTGGGGGGATACCAACCCCCTTCTCCTAGCTTCAGTTCTCAGTTATGAGTCATTTCCTTTGAGCCAGATTAGTCTCTCTTTATTTCTTTTTCATGATACCTAAAACAATTGTCTTCTATGGAATTACTTGTGTAATTAAAGACTTCAGTCCCAACACAATGAGGCCATGCATTATCTGCTTTATTTATAGCTGTAACATTATTTTTTTCAATGAAGGAAAATACTCCAATTAAATCTGTTCTCTGTAATACCTTCTTCATCTTGTTACAAAAAAAAATCACTCTAAAACCTAATACAATAATAATACTACTTTTAAAGTCTTCTTGGGTTTTAGCCTAAGAAATATGCACAGCCCTTTTTAACTCTTTGTGGCGTCAATCTTTAATATGTGTATTTGTGTGTTTCTTTGCCTGATTGTTTCTAGTATTATAAATATTGAAAATAGTATCAAACACTTTTAAAAAGCAAAAAGCAAAACAAAACAACCCACAGTGCCTCTGTGATTTGGGTGGGTGGGGTCTTGTAAATAAACAAAGAGCATCATTGAAGAAATCTAAACTATAGAGCTATGTGCAGGGGCAAGGTCACCAACAGGGCATAGAGACTCACCTAGGAACCAGCAGCAGAGTGAAGCCACTGTCATCATAAAAGCAGAAGAAAATGATAATCTGGCACAAGTTAGAGCTGTGGAAGGGGGGCACCTCACCTGAAGCTGGGACAGAAAAGAAAACTAATGGCCAATGTGCTGCAAGATTGGAAGGTGCCTGGCAGCAGAGTGTGTGGAACATAGTCCCCTGACCTTCCCCCACAGTACCACCCTTCAGGCTGTTACCCATGTTGCTGTTGACCTAGCCCAACTGGAAATCAGGGGCCAGAGGGAAATGAGGGTAAAGAGGATAGAACTGTGTGGGTAAAGGAGCTGTGGAGAATACCCAGTACATCTCCTTTCTTCCACTGTTGTGCAAAGATAGTATTTTATCTTCCATCTCCTCTATTCCAGATAACTCAATGGTAAGATTTTAGTTCCCACATTTCTATGACCCTTAATATTTTTTTTTCTTAGATTCTTTCCACACCACACTAAAGTAGGGAGGTGAGATCACTAAATATGTTTTATTAAAAGTGCAGCCAATAAAATGTATTTTTTCCCATGGAAACATTTTTGGGACCCACCATGTGAATAAATATAGGAAGAAGTCTTTATAAAGCCTTTATTCACATGGAACTAGTATCATTGTAAACAAAAGAAAGTTAATGTCACTTCTGTGATGCAATGTGGATGTCTCCAAATGTTTTAAGGCAGAAACAAAATTGAGTTGGATAAAGCAATGTGGTTACAGGCAAGAAGTCAATGAATGTAGATTATAGCCAGCAAAATAATTTGTAACTAGAAAATAAGACTTCATTCTACCCATTTAAATATTGTAAATCAAGCCTCATATTATTTTGAAGTTTGGATCTCTGAAGTTGTTATATGCCATCTATGATACTTAAATGATTAAGAAAGTTATTACTTGATAAAAACATTCTGTTGGGTTGAAACATAAATTGTTGATAATTTTCCATTTTTGACTTTGACAGTGGAACCACCTAATATAGAAATGCACATGAATTTTATATAAATGACCATATAAATACATGTATTTGTGGTTTCTGGTGTGTATTACTTTCTTCACCTGATTTATCTTTTAATAATTGGTGTTTATTTATTTGATATAATGCTATCAATTTTGTGAGAAATGCATAATACTTGTACTATAGCTAGTGCCAACTTGTACATCTACATCTGTGCCAAAATTAATCTCTTTGATGCAGCACTTTCTGAAAATAATTGTTTATCTCTTCTTCAGTACATGATTGTACACAATTCTTATTATAGCACAATATAGATGAATATTATATGTTCATATTTTCATTAAGCATTTGGAGTATGGACAGGTGCTGTAGTGATAGGGAACAACCAATCTAATTTAATTTTTAAAGTAAAAAATAGCAGGGTTGCTATTTCTTCTATGACACTTTCACTATTAATAAGAATGCTCTATGGATATATGCTTTCATTCAATTTTCACATTTTTAAATCCTATCAAATTTAGCAGGAGTTGAGAGTGTTAATTAGAACTTTCTTTTGGCATAATATGTTTCAAAATTCTAATTCTGAAGGTGTCTAACTACTTATTTGTCATTGTATTTAAAAAATGATAATTTTAATGTGTGAAAGACTTAGTGGAAAACATATATAATACCTATTTTTAATATAAATTTTGGTACTATATGTTGCATTTTTATCCAAGGGAGATATGTAAATTCCATCTAGGGAGATGTTTATATTTTGGCTTGTGACAATTTATAATGCAAATAATTTGTTTTAAAATTGTTTACTTTTGTACAATAAAATGCAATCTAAAATAACTACCAGAATAAACCAATTTTCAACTCTAATAAAATGTAATGTTTTATTCTGTAGGTTTCCAGGTCTTAAGTGAATAGAAATTAAAAAGCTGAATAGGATATGATAAATTATTTTACATGTATCAAAATCTTACTCCACTAAAAGATATCTATATTGAGAGAGAAAAAAAGAAAATGAATGGAAAAGAAAAGATAGGAAAGGAGAGTGAGAGTGAGAGAGAGAGAGAGAGAGAGAGAGAGAGAGAGGAATAAAATCCAACCCAACACAAACTTGAAATAAAAAAAATAATAATGGCAGGGATCATATCTCAGTGTGTTGGAGAGTTTCCATGTTTCCTAATTTGGCTGTACCTTTCAGCTGACCAGGGATGGCAGGTGACACTGACCTGGGTCACATATGTGCTGAGCGATGATAAAGAATGGGAACAAAGCCCTCCCTCACTGCCTTGGCAAACATTTTCCACCACATCACCATGGCTCCAGCTTTTGTTTTTAGAGGAGAATTTTAGGTGGAAGCAACAAACATGAATGGGGGGAGTTACTATAGTGACAGCTACCTCTGCTCAGGTTTAATTCTCAGATGTCAGCTCAACATTTGCTCAGGGCAGGTGGTCTCAAAGATTTGGCTTACAGGAGATTTTTTCCAACCCTTGATGGAACTGGAGAAGCTGCCAAAAATACGACAAGAGTAAGAAGTACACCCTCTGGACAGCTGATGGGCTACTCTCTGTGTGCTAATAACAGTCATTCCAAGTTCCTTTCCTCCTATGTAAATCGGCATCTGTCTTACTGGTCTTGGAGAAGCTTGGATGACAGAATACACATGAAAGTGCTTTAGAAGCTACCAAGTGTTATGGGGGAGAGAAGTGAGCAGTTACAACTGCATTCATAGCTAATTTGAAGGCATTGATGTGGAAAACTCTGAAAGAGTCCACAAGAAAATGAATTGAACCATTTGAAATCCTGAACATTCTCTAATCCCAGGTGAAGGGGGTTATTCTGCACCGTGCAGATGCCATTATATGCTCTGGGTCTTAAATGTGAGTGCGTCTGGCACATTTAATAACAATGAAGACGCCCTGCATGTGTTCAACAAGAGTCAGTCTGTGCATTGTCCTAAGTCTAGTCCTTCTAAGGGAGGCCATTAGCATCGATTAGAACTATGCCGTTTCCCCACTTGTATGAAATATTGTAACCTTCAACGGTGTTAGCCTTTGAGCCCCTATGACACTTACTACCTTGATACTTGAGGAAAATTCCTCTATTTGCTCATTTGTTTCTTGGTTATTTATTTGAAACATCACTGAAACCATTTAAACATTCAGATCCTTGGTTCTCCCATCTTTAAAATGGGAACAAATTTTTGAAATACCTCAAAATGTTGAGATTAAATATGATAATCCCTATAAAGCATTTACAGATTGTCAGGCAGAGAAAACAGGCTCCATGAGGGTTGGTCATTGAGTTTTTATGGGCTCTCGGTTTAATGTGGCAACACAAAAAAGCAATAAATACACAAAATAAGACTATCTAATAAATGATGTGATGACCTTTTAAAATTTTAACAGTGATTAACAAAGAATATGGGTTGGGTTGTAATAAGAAGTTATAATAATAGATTCGTAACCTGTGTTTATCTATCAACCATCCACTTATCATCCATCTATCAAGTTAGAGGAAATGACTTTTTAAAATGTCTGAGCAAATAGATATCATTGCCTCACTGAAAGTAAGTTCAAGAAGTGGCCAAGACCCGTTCAGGACAGGAGGTGACATGAGGCCACCATGTTCTGCTTGCCATTACACTCTGATTCTGCCCAGCTCAATGTGCCACTCTCTCCTCAGACTAGCAAGGCATGGGTACAGTAGTGTTCAGTTGTGAAATAACATTTTTCCACAAGTGGGAATTGTTTTCTGTCTCAGAAATCTTACGCATGCACACTCCCTCTTGTCTTTTGGCAATTGAATCACCTGTCTATTCTTGAACCAACTTTTGTAGGAAAATAAATGTCCTTTGCTCTTTGACACAGTCCTTTCCATCCCTACCCAGTCTCCATGGACAGGGTGATGAGATGGGCCTGGTTGTTACGGGCCGAGTCAGCCCAACCCTGTAACACAACATGACTTCTCAAACTACTTCAACCCGTGTTGGAGAGGAGACTGTGAGGATGAGCACCTCACAGCCCTTAAGTGACTCTGGAATCCTGAACCCCAGAGTGGGGTTTTATGAATCAAACTATAAAGTCCAAAGGAACCAAAAGGTGAAGTGCACAAACGTAAGGTAAATGGGACCCGAGGGAGAAATAGCTCAACCTTGAGGCTTTGCTATCGGTTTTTGGAGAGGCATCACTCTGAAGTCCAGAGGCGTGCAGGGGCAAGAGTTTCATTAGTTTTCGTGATTGGCAAGTTGTTAGAGTCTGTAAACAAGTCAAGATGGCACCTGGCATACACTAAACACTAAACATGGTGGTGCGGCCTGGGTCCTCCAGGAGCTTACATCTGGAGGAGTTGAGGATGCAGTGAGAAATGAGATCAGAGTGCAGACTGGTGAACATGTGAAGGAAACATGCAGGAGCCATAATGGGTAATAGCACGATTACGAAAGATGAATTTAGCAAAAGCAGGGACTACTGTTACCCCACCCCCATCCCAGAGAAAACAGCAAAAGGGAAAGAGGGGCCGTTTTTCTCTTTTCTTTTTCTTTTTTTTTTTTTCCTCAGGATTACCACAACCTTAGTCCTTGGAGTATCATCTTTAGAGTTTTTGTCGAAATCCATGTACCATCCAGATTGTTATTGCCAACATTTTACTCAGATAACTTCCTTTTAACTTCAGTTTATTTTCATCTTACCTATTTTTCACACTTAACAAGTTTAATGTGCATATTATATTTTAATAGTATCGATGAAATGTGTGATCAAATTTTTAACAAGTAAATCAAACAAGCAATAAAATGTTCCTCTGTTTCATGTCACATAATTGTCATCAGTAGAACCTGTCTCGTACTTTGGGAATCACTATTTTATTCCAGGAATCCTTTGGTAGCCTCCGATTCCAGCAGTCATTATCTTCTGGTTCTCTATGAAACTTCAGGTTTGGATGTCATTTAGGAAGTCTCAAGGATATACTTTTCTGGGCATTTCAGCTTTTATTTTTAAATTTCCCTCAATATTTTTCAGTCACCCTGTGGATAAATCCTGAGAAAGTTCCCTTGGCTTCTTAAAAGTTGGGTGCCCCATCCTTTGTCCTCCACTGACAGCCCTGCTGCTCCCAGCCCAGCATATGGAGTGAACAGGTTCTCCATGGCAGCTTGGTAGATGCAACAACAGTGACATTTGCCTTTTACATATTAGGAAAAGAAGGTGTCCCCTTACGGACAGCTTGTGCTAAATCTCCTGACACATTAATTTTCAATTTACTGCATATTAGATTTCAGGTCTTCAATTTGCATCTTCCTGGCAAAGTGTCAGAAGGTTGTATCTTAGCTCGTGCCTGGGGCTGCACATAAAACAAAGGCAAATTCAAATAGCAAAGCTCAGAGAAGGAAACAAAGGGCACTTCGTAATTGTTAAACCCAGTGGTTTGGTTCTTTCTCCTGGATAAATGTCAGAATATCAAACGGCACCACTTAAAACATACTGTAAGTTATTTTTAAAGCTGCTTGTTGATAGTTTTGTTTTTACCTGGATTAAAAGTAAAGTTCTTTATTGCAAAATATTCAATAAGCACCAAAAAGAAGCTCGTATTCTACTTCATGTCAGTTTTCAAATTGTATCATGATGAATGTCACCAAAAATATGAATAAATTCCTTTTAACAGGGCCCTCATTAAAACCATTCATAAAAACACACTCTCTTTGTTTTATTTTTTCCTTTTCATTCAGCTAAGAAGTATCATTTAGATACAATAAAATTAGGTACTTTGAAATACTTTATTTCATTAGTCAAATAATAGATCTGGATGATTACATTTGCACAAATCTCTGCTACATAGGAGCCCAACAATCTGACAGCTGAAGCCTCTCAGACTTTTAGTGTCCTCAACTGGAAAATAGCATAATAATAACTAAGTTAACAGCTGCCTTGCAGACTTGTTAGGGGAATTGAAAGAGAAAATCTGTATAAACTGGTTTATAAATTCTTCAGTGCTACAAAGCATATAGCAACATTGTAACATATTTAGATAATTCTGAACATATTGAAATTTACCTAATAATAGTTAATAATACCAAATGTTCTACTATTTAGAGAGCAGTCAAGATTCCTAAATGTGCTTACAATTTCAAGTACCATCATCCATATCTGTCTAAAAGGACACCAAAAGTAGATGTTCTACTGGTTTGCTTTTCAAGAATATGTCTAGATCACTTTTTATTAACATGGTTTTTAATGACTGTACTAACTATTATAGTTGCTTGAGTATACTTGGAGCTTTAACTTTTGATTGCATATATTTAAATGGCCTTTGCTAGAGTAGCCTTGTTAAATTGGACCATGCAAACATATAATTATTTATACCAATTTATACCAACCAACTTACATCTGCATTTTAAAGACAGCCAATTTTCTAATGTTGTAGTTACAGTCATAACAGGTCTTAAGTTATTTGAACTAAACAGTTCACTGTGTCAGAACCATGTTTTTTTTGAAAATGCTTTGCATATTGTACATTCATTAGATTTTCAAAAGGTAAAATTGCTTGACATACATGTACATATAGAAATATAAATTGTATATGAGATATATTCACAATTCTTAAAGAAAAGTTGTTAATTCTGGCCTCCAATATGTTTCAGAAACTGAAAACTTTCACTTAAAAATGCTCTTTATACTTTAAAATAACTTGAATTTTCTTGGATATTAGTACTCTGTAATTAAGTAATCCCTGCTATACTGGAAAAAAGCATTAGATGTAAATATGTAATTCAGCCACCACTGATAATAGATATGTTATCATTAAGTGTTTTCTACATTCTTGAATAAGGTAATAAATATCCCCCAAGATTTATTAGTTATGGTGACTGTCAGTTTTAGTAAGTAAACTAGAAGAAATTGTATCAAATACTTTTGATGACAACATTTAGTAACACAATGTTGTCCTCAGGCATATTACATTATTAATATGAGCATTATTAAATTATCAAATTCCCTAAATTGGAATGCTCTTTTCTGTATTATGATTCTCAAGCTAACCTCTGGTTTTGTAGGTGATTTTACTTGTAAAAGACAATTTTCACTTATTAGATTAACTTGAAGTGTGCAGTCTGGCTATTTTATGATGGTCTTGAACCTGATATGTTACTCAGAGCTAAGTCATCAAACACATGAATGGGGTGGTATCTAAGCAAACTCTTCACTCACTGAATCTAGAGTTGATTTCACCATTAATTCTGGCAAAACTTTTTTGTTATGCCAATATGGAATGTTGGCATAAATAGACATCACAGGATAGATCAAAGAAGGTTATGTCTGAACAAGAAAAGTTTGGCATGATGAATTTTAGAGCTAAATATCTATGTTAGGTCCACTTTTCAACAACCCAATCCACCATCAGATGTTCCAGATATGGTCAAACTGCCTTTTCCCCCTCCAAAGCTTGGCTTCTTTTGTCTGTTTCTAACATTTCTTAGAAAAAGTGAGCTATAAAAGTGCCTCAACAAAATTCCAAAACTCCATATTCATCCAATAAACAAATTTAATTTAGTAGTTTGTCTGAAAACTAGTAATCAAAAGGTAAACACACAAACACACACACACACACACACACACACACACACGGAAAATCACTTGTCAGCCTATTTGTTTTCTAACCACTAAGTGAATTCTCTTGATCATACAAGCTCAGTTATTTGTAGGCACACATAAAAGAAATGTGACATACATGTAAGTGATTTGTAGACAGAGACAATATTTGCGCTTAAATTAGAGCTGATTTTCTTCATAGTTTTGTTGCTTTGTATTTGCAAAAGATTACATTTAATTCATTCAATCAGATGATTTCAAACTTTGTTCTTGTAATATTAATTTTATTTGAATTGCAAATGGCCACCTAATCTCATTTTTTAATTTCAAGCCTGGGGACTCAAAGATTCTACTAAAATCCAAACAGATGTTCAACATGAAGGATGTTTACAAACTTACTGAATCAAATGTTTTGGTCACTAAGCTTTTTTGATAGTAACAAAGGTTTTTAAGAAAGGAAATCTGTTTTTGGTTATGGCCTCATTTACACAGCAATTGTGTGTGTAACCAGTTGTTAAAAGCTTTTCCGTTTCTACACTGTGGAGTCTGGAGAACGTAGCAAACCATGTTTAAACTCAATTTCTGAACTTCTACTTATGGCAAGATGGAGTATAAGGGAACAGATTTATCAACCAGTCTTACAGTGACAATCAAGTTATTTGGGGGAAATAACTTAGGGGAGCTATATAAATGATGGTTTTCAATATTGGACAATAAGTAGTAAAGCTGAGTCATAGTAGAGAAAGATGAAACAAGCAAATTCGGCCTTACAATTTCTCCCACTTATTATCTTGAGAGTTTTTTGACAATGACATAGGTAGGACAATGCAGGCAAAAATCTGGTGGAGCCCAGTGTGGTGACCCATGCCTGTAATCCCTGCAGATGGGGAGGCTGATGCAGGAGAATTGGAATTCAAATCCAGCTTCAGCAACTTAATGAGGTCCTAAGGAACTTAGTGAGACCCTGTCTCAAAATTAAATATATATGTTTTTTAAAAAGAGGTAAGGGTGTGACTTAGTGGTTAAGTACCACTGGGTTTAATTCCCAGTACCAAAAAACAAAAAGAAAATAAACAAACAAACCAATCTGGTGAAGTTGAAGGGGGAAGATGGGGAAGGACAAAGACGAGATGAGGAGAAAGTGGCAGGGAGGGAAAATGTGTTTATTTGAAGAAATGACAAAGGAACAGGTTGACCAGTCCTGGGCTTGCCCCAATCCCTTAGGAGTCAATGATTTCAACTCAAGATGAAAAAAATCTCATAGACTATGGTACACTAGGTATAGTGCTAGAAAATGGTATTGCCTTAGAAAAATTAATCCTAGACTAATAAAACTTTTTCTAGATCTATATAGCAAACTTTAGAGGCAATCATAAAAAAAGAAAGAAAAAACAGGTGAAAATATTTATATATGACTTTAGGGTCTCAGAATAAAAGCCTATGATTATGTTTTAAAATACAAGAATATTTGAAGAAATAACCCTAAAATTTTTCAAAAATGATCATAAGTATAAATGCACTGATCCAAGATGTTCAATGAACAAAACACAGGAAAATTAAAAGTACTACATGAGGCACAGCATGATAAAATTGCTAAATAAGAATAATAAAGATAAAAATGATAAGTTAGAGAAAAAAGACACATTATACAGAGAAAACCAAAATCAGCATGACAAATGATTTTAAGAAATAATGCAAACTGGAAGATGTTGGAAATACCTTTAAAGTTTTGAAAGAAAATAAAATTGTCAGTCTAGAATTTTATGCCTAATATAAAACCTTTGAAAAATAATAAAAAATTACATTTTTCTAAGATACAAAAGATGAACCAAAGAATTACTACTAGATCTTCACTATAAGACTGTTAAAGTAGTCCTTTCAGTGAAAGGAAAATTATGCTAGACAAATATCTAGATTTATATAAAACAATAAAGAACATTAGAATCAGTAAGACCGTGGGTACATATAAGTTCTTTTTATATTTTAGAAACCAATTAAAAGATAATTATTTAAGTGAAAATAATAACAATGTATTATAGGTTTTATAACAAATATAGAAGCCAAATTTCTGAAAAGAACATTAAAAGTGCTGGGATTTGTGAAATGAAAATATTTAGTTGTATATAAAATGGTGCATTATTATTTGAAGTTAGGCTGATTATGGAATGGACCTCTGAAACTGTGAGCCAACAATAACTTTTCTTCCTCTAAGTTGTTCTTGTTGATATTTTGGTCACAGTGATACAAACCTAACCTAGTAATTGATACCAGGAGTGAGAGGGTTGTGATGGCTAATTTGACCATGTGGTGAAGAAATCTTTGGAAATTTTTTGCAAGAAGCATTTGAAAACTTTTGGAGAGGTAGGTTGGAGAAGGCTTAGAATGTTGAAGCAGAGCCTAATGAGTGAATCTGATAGGAGATTAGAAGAGTAGAATGCAGTTAAGCATGGGGACAGTAAAACCTCCTCATGAGGTTTTAGAAGGGAACAGGATGCAATTGGGTATTTCAGAGGTCATTTGTGTTACACTCTGGCAAAGAACTTGTTTACATTTTGCCCATGTCCTGAGATTTTAAATGAGGTTGCATTTAAAGGTGATAGTCTAATTAAATGACAAAGGAAAATTGCTGACTATGGACAAAAACAGGCTAAGAGAGAAGTTATGTGAACATCAAGCAGTAAGGTCATAAGGGCAAGACTGTCCAAGCCCTTTGGGACCCAGATCATGCTACCATGTGTCTCAGATGCAGACTTAGAATTATAGGATCTAATGTTTTCCTGGATGTGTTTTGGTCTTATTTTGTTTTCATCCCTTCTTCCAATGCTCCTATTCCTTCCCTTTAAAATGGGCATGTTTATTCTGTGTCCTTGGGTATTGGATGTATGTAATGCATAATTTTTTTTGTTTGTTTTTGGTACTGGGGGCTGAATACAGAGTGATTTATCCCTGGGCTATATCCCAAGTCATTATTATTTTGAGACAGGGTCTTGCTAAATTTCTGAGGGTCTTGCTAAATTGTGGAGGTTAATCTCAAACTTAGGATCCTTCTGCTTCAGCATCTCGAATACCTGGGATGACAAATGTATGCAAATAATCCTGGTTTGCTTTTGATCTTCACAGAGACCGACAGCCAAAAATTTGCCTTCAGTCTCAGGGGAGACTTTGAACTTAGGTTTTGGGCAATGTGGAAACTGCTAATGCTATGGTATTTTAGGCAGTTTTTTTGTGACCCAAAGACCTGAAGGAAAAATTAGAGGAAGAAATGTTTATCTGGGGGCTTACAGCTTCAAAGGTCTCAGTCCATAGATGGCCATCCCCATTCCTTATGGCCCAAGATAATGTAGAACGTAATGGCAGAAGAATGTGGTGGAGGAAAGCAGCTGGGAGCATGGCTCCATGAATGAGAGAGAGAGAGAGAGAGAGAGAGAGACAGAGAGAGAGAAGAGAGACACGGACACACACTGCTCCTTTCCAGGGACAAAATATAAACCCCAAAGATATGTCTCCAATGACCCACCTCTTCCATCCACACCCTACCTGCATACAGTTACCACCCAGTTAATCCTTACCAGGGATTCATGCACTCATCTGGGTTAGGACTCTCATAACCCAACCTTTCACCTCTAAACTTTCCTGCATTGCCTTACACAGGAGCTTTTGGGGGATACCCAATATCTAAACCATAACATATGGGGACTCTTGGGGATGGACTAAACACACTTTCCACTATGAATGGGCATGAGCTGTTGGGGGCCAGGAGTGGAATGTTATATTTTAGGTATGAAGTTTCCCTTAATAAGCTCATGTGATAGACAATGCAGGAATGTTCAGGGTGAAATGATTAGATTACGAGATCTGCAAGCTAATTGGTGGACTAATCCACTTGATTAACTACTATTTGAATGGATTACTAGATGGTAACTGTAGGCAGGTTTAGCATGGCTGGAGGAAGCAAGTGACTGGTTGTGTGCCTTCAGGGGTTATATATCTTGTCCTGGTTCCTCTCTGCTTTCTGATGGCCATGAACTGAACTACTTTTCTTCCTTGATGTTCTTCTTCACCTCAAACCCAGAACAATGGAATCTGCCAATGATAGACGGAAACTCTGAAATCATGAGCCCAAATAAAATTTTATTTCTCTAAGTTCTCGTCAGGTATTCTGGTCACAGTGGCAAAAAGCTGACGAACACAGACAACTTCAGAGTAAGCACTAAACACACACACACACACACACACTCATACACACACACTACACAGTTACAAATAATAAAAAGAGAATTAAAAATTTTAAAAAATGAAATCATAAAACACTGAATCCCAAGGAATACACAACAAGATAAAAAGGTAACAAAGAACAGATAGAGCAAAGAGGGAAAGAAAATCAGTCAATGGGATATTAAAGTTAAACCAACCATACAATAATCTCATTATACACAAATTACCAAACACCCTATGAAAAGATGGTTTGTCAATTGGTCACATTCAATAAAGAAACCGGACTGAATTTCTTGCTGGCTGTAAGAAAGATATTAAATAAATGCTGGAAACAAGTTAAAAGTAACATTACTGAAAGGAAAGTTGGGAGGCCTCTGAAATGTTTTATAATATACAGTTCAGAGCAAAGAGTTTACTAGAAATAGAAAGTCATTTTATAAGGATAAAATGTCAAGTACTCATGAGGATATAACTAGCATGAATGTTTATGTACCTAAAAAACAAGCTTCCAAATATAATAAAGCCTGTCTGAACTGAAAGGATAAGTACACTAATTCACAATTACAGCCAAAGATAACACCACTCTCTCAATAACTGATAAAAAAAAAATGTACACTGAAAACTGGATTGGTAAGTATGGAGAAGACGTGAATAAAACTACCTTCAACTTCACTGAATTAGTATTTAGAGACTATTACTCCACGCAGCAATAGCAGGGTACACTTTTTTTTTCCCCACATGTACACAGAACACTTTCCAAGGAAGACCATATTCTAGGCCATACAAGGGCATTAAATTTGCAACTAATTATAGAAAGATATATTTATAAAAAACTCCAAAGATTAGGAACTAAATAATTCACTTCAAAGTCAAAGAAGAAATCAAAAGGGTGATTAAATAATATATTGAGCTCAGTGATAACGGAAACAACATTTCAGGAATTGTAATTGTGTTATGCAACCAAAGTATTTTTTTAGAGGAAAATTGGTAGTAATCTAAAACCCCAAGAAGCTATTAGTATTTTCACCCTAGAAAATTAAGATCAGATTAAATGTAAAATAAACAGAAAGAAATAAATTAATGAGAGAAGTCAGTGAAATATAAAAGAAAAGCACTAGAGAAAACTAATACTACTGAAAGCTGTTTCTCTAAGACAGTCATTAAAATTCATAAGTCTTCAGTTGGATCAATCAGGAAAAAAAAAAGACACCAATTGTCCACATCAGGAATGACAAAAAGGAAGTCTCTGCAGAATTTACACAAATGTGAAGAGGATAATAAGGGAATATAACAAATAGCTATATCAGCTTATTCTACAAATTAGGTAAAAGGGGAAAACGAAAGATAAAATTGCTAAATCTCCCCCAGGAAGTTACAGATAGAATTATAGATATTTAGTTAATTGATACAGAAACAAATATACAAAACAGTTTGCATGAATAGTCTCTATCTATTAGAAAACTGAATTTATTAAAAACTTTCCCACTGAGAAGACTTTAGGCCTATATATTTTGATTGTAAATTTTTTCCAAATATTTAAAAATAAATACTGATAATTATACAAAACTCCTATAAAGAGTTGAAGAGGAAGGATTCTCCCTAAATTAATCTGTAAGTGCAGCATTGTTGTGATATCACAACTAGGCATAGTCAGTGAGAAGAATGATAGACAAATATTCCACACAAGCACAGAGGTCATAATTGTAGAATTTAGCAAATCAAGAAATAATGCTGAAACAATTGGGTCTCTATGTACATAATCAAACTAACTATATTTCAAACCAAAATATTTAAAATGCAGAAGAGTTTAAATTAGGGATTTTTTTTCTTACATTTGAGGCCAAAAGTATGGCCCATGAAAGAAAAATTGGATTTTGATATATTAATTTATTGAATTAAATTAAAAATAATGTCTCTTGTTCCTTGGAAGGCATTGTTAAAAAAAAATAATGGAAAGACTTCAAAGACTGGGAGAAAATACTTGCAAATCAAACATCTGATTAAAAACTTGTTTCCAGAATATACAAGGAACTTTCAAAATTTAACAATAAGAAAGTAAACAACCCAAGAAAGACATTTAAATAATCTCTCCACTAAAGAAATACATGGATGGCAAACTTGTACATAAAAGATGCACAATTTCATTAATAAATAGAGAAAAGCAAATATGAACCACAAAGGATAGTTTTCTATATCTTTAATGATGAATAGAAACCAAGCCAAAATAAAATGATTATGTATCTGGCAAAGAAACAGTACATACAATGCTCACATACCATTTGTAGAAATGCAAAATGGGGAAGCTTATTTAGCAAACAATTATATTCATAAGCACATACTTATCAAAAACCTCAGCAATCTTACAGCTAGTTATTTAAAGGAATTTAAAAAATACATTTATGTAAAAATCTGTACTTAAGTATTTATTACAGCTTTATTTGTGATTACCCAAACTGGAAGTAACCATACTGTCCTTCAATTGATGAACAGAACAGTTTGGTACGCCCACACAATTGAATAAAGTTCAGCAATAAAAAGAAACAAACTATGGGTTCATGCAACAACATGGAAAAATCTTGCATTGGTCTACTAAAGCTGCTATAAACACACAAAAACTGAGTAATTTGGCAGCAAAAAAGTATTTTCCCAGAGTTCTGAAGGTTGGGAGTCTGTGAACATGGTGTCAGGTCTGTGGGTTTGTCTCCTTCTAAGGGCTGTAAGAAAGAAGCTTTTGAAAGCGTCTCCCCTAGCTGCTGGGGAATTGCTGGCAATCTTGATGATTCACAGCTGCTAGAAGCAACACCCCAGTTTCTGCCTTCATCTTTACCTGGTATTCTCCCTGTATGCCTATCTGCATCAAAATTTCATTTACAAGGACACTGGTTGTATTGGATTAGGGGTCCACTCTACTCCAGCATGATCCAGTCATGATTTAACTAATCCACAATGACTCCACATCTATAATGGGATATTATTCATTTCTAAGAAGGAAGTCCTGCCATTTATAACAATATGGGTGAACCTTCATGCCAAGTGAAATGAGAAGTGATGGGACAGTGTATGATTTCACTTGTATCCAGAATCTGAAAGTGTCAAACTCATAGAAACAGGGTGAAGAATGCCAGGGGCTGAGGGGATTATAAGGAAGGGGGAGATGTTGGTCAATAGTATAGTTGCTCATCAATTAGTAGAGTTTGTTCTAAGGGATCCACTGCGCAGCACGGTGAGTATCCTTAACACTGTATTGTAAGTTGCTCCCAGAGCAGATCTTAAGCGTCATCACCGAATCCCTCGCACTGCCAATTGGTACCTAGGAGAGGTGATTGTGGTTGTGATTTCACAATATTGGGTTTGATAAGGAAGATTAAAAGAGTTTAATTGTGTCTCAGTAAAAGAATGTCATAAATGTTTTGCCAATTCGGTAGAATACAAAACTATTAAAAAGTGTGCATCTTAGACACATGATTTATTTTTGCTAATAACACCTCAAAAAACTAAAACTAAAAAGATTAGTCGATCAATAATAGAATGACAGAGATGTGCTTATTCACACCGGAGACGTTCGTTCCCAGTTCTTCGGACTGAAGTAGTGGTGCCTGGAGAGCCCACCCCTCTCTCCCTGAGCCCTCAGCTGGCATAAGTCCTAACCTGAGTGCAGACTGTCGGATTCTCCCTTCTAGGACCTGGAAGTGGGGTTGAGAGGTGCTACTTTATCTGGGATGGTGACTCTGGTTGAATGTTTAAGCTCCAGAACTGTGAGGAAGCCAAAGCAGAGAGTGAAGTCCAAGAGCAGATGTGCAGAAAGCTGCAGGCAAGAGACTAACTGGCCCCCAGAAAGAGAATGCAGCCGTGGAGACGGCAGGTTTCTGATGATCACCCCGGGTTCCAGACGTCTGTGCTCAGCTGCTCTCCTACCCTTGAATTGTCCAGAATAGACTCCATTCTCACTTCAAATGCCTTTTTCTATTTAAACTAACCATTAATTTGTAATTGAAAGATGACATGAAAAATAAAATTAACAACTTGCAGCCAAAAAAACTGTGTGTATGTGAGAGGGAGAAAGAGATGGGGGAAGGGAGAAACTCAATGCAGGATGCATGTAAAACTATCACTAGTGACATGAGGAAGGTGGGACTGTCAAGGATTGTACTTTTCAACCTACTTTACATTTAGAGAAGGAAGTTCTGTTTTTTTTTTTTAATTAATTAATGAATTAATTTTACCAACACAGGAATATGCTACCCTAACAATTCTAATCACTACAAATGAAATTATTAATGATTTGATGTTAATTTTACAAAAAATACATCGATCAGAACTTTGAATTATATATTTTTTCTTTCACTTTCCAAGAAGATATTTTTTGAAATAATGTATTTATTTTTATAATAAAAGGGCAATATACACATGTATGATAAATTAAAATGGATTTCACTATTAGGGGTATAACCTGTTTTCAAATATGAAATTCCACATTCTGGTTTTCCCGTAAGACTATGCAATTTCTGTTCCAATGCTTTTCTTTCAAGTTAGTGTTCATTTTGACTTCAGCAATCTTTACATAAGCAAAAGAAAAAAGTTTAGTTTTTCTTAAGTAAAGCCCCCTTATAGTGAAGAATATCCTAATGGAACTTCAATTTATTTGTTTTAATTGGAATTTATTATATTCAATAATCTTTCATAATTAAAGTCTTTGAAAGATCATTAGTTGAGTCCCTGCCTTTTCAAATGACAAGACTAACTTACAGATGTTAAGTTATCAAAGACCACTTTCAAGGTGGTCTTCTGTTTTCTTAAAGAAAATATAAATTATGTACAGTTATTTCTCTTAAGATATTAGACATTTCTTCTCTCAATGTAATTTTAATGGTGATGATTTGTTCGTTCCCTTATGGCGATCTATAATGGTATATAAATGCAATTATACATTCTAGAATGCTCTTTCTTTTCCTTCTTTTTCCCTTCTTCCTATTTCTTGTCTTCTTCTTCTTTCTTTTCCATATTGAAATGAGGTTTGACATACCATGTCAAAATTCTGTCTTCACTCCTATTTCAACTGGGTAATGACTGAGAGGAATGGGAAATGGTATTAAAATGGAGCTGGCATTTACTCCTCAACCCTACTTAGGTTTACAAATTCAAGAAATCAATAACTCACATTTACCAAGTGTGCTCTATGAGCCAAATACTGAAGAAAGTGCTTGGCCTGGATTATTTTATTTAAACACTTCAACAAGCTTGAGATGCACTTACAGTCTCCTGTGGAAACTGAGGCCCAAAGAACTTGTTAAAAAGTCCAAAAGGACAGTAAGCAGGGTGGGGGTTCTCATGCAAATTCAGGTGGTCCGGTTACAGAGACCAGATTCTAAACCTGAGAACTTACTTAAGCCAAGGTCATTCAGAATCAAGACTCCAACCTTGCCGCTGGGAAACCAGTATTTCTGGATCTCTGAAGTGGCCTGTGGATCTGTCTCTGTGACCATTGGCCATGTTTCTTCACTGGGAGGGGCTCTGAAGACACACTCTAAGACTGAGGACACTCAGTCCAATCAGATTCTGACTGCTAGATTTCTCCTGTGGTAGCTTCAGGGTAGTCTTTTGGGGAATTTCTTATCTGCCCTGAAGCTCAATATGTTCTATGCTGGGAATTAAGTGACTATATTTTAAAAAGAGTCCTTTCTTGGGGCTATTTTTTTTAGCTCTGTAAGCAATGCCAAAGGTTACTTTTCTTGAACTGATTGTTTATAGTAGCCATGGAGATCCCCTAGACTGACAGTTTTGTTCTGCTGCTTAATAACCTTTGAGTGTGGACAAATGCGATTTCTTAAAATAATCAAATATCTGATATTAACCCCTCTATTGAGGCTGATTCCAACCAAAGGCTAGCTTCTTGTTTTGATCATATTGGGACTAACATATTTGGTGGCTAGAACATTTTTTTAAAATTTTCATTAACCATTGGATATTATTTAATCATGAATCATAAATTATAGTGTTGCTTATAATTAATAAAAATAAACCAAATGACTGCCAATATGGGATTAGTAAGAAAGATTTTTTTTTTTTATCCCATGGAGCTCAACACTCACTAAAATATATTTAGGTGAATAATTGTATTAAAAATGAGATATGGTCAAATGAAAAAAAAAATTATAAAAACACTGCAAATCAAGAACTAAGGTGTGAATTCATTTTTGTGAAATTAAAATGCTTATTTGTAGTCTCAGCACTATGTATTCCTTTTATCAGAAAAATATGCATAAAGTATGACTTTAGGAAAATGTACGAGGAGGTAACATATTTATAAGAGAAATACCATTTCAGTGTTTGATGTTGTGCTTTCTTAAGATTTTATTCACACAAATATTAAGGACCATATGCTGAAGACTTCAGTTTGGCATGTAAATACCTCATTCGCTAATGGCCCAAGGAATCGTGTTCAGGTTTGGGAGATTATTAAAGGTTATTTCAAACAACCAAGACCATTTGGTTTATAAAACCAAGTACACTAAAAACAATAATAAGTTCTATCCCAAGTAGGAATAGATCAGATACATTAGAAAAAAAAATCTGTGGGTTTATTATATTACTAACTCTCCTTAGGATTAATTATGTCTGGATGCATTTGAATTACCTTGAGCATAATATTTGTGAGTTTGAAGCAGAAATCTTTTTCTTTCTAAGGTCCATCTGGCTATTCACAGTTTCACTCATTGGCAGGTTTCCAAAAACATCCAACATGCTCTAAAAAAGATCTGCCCTTATATTTGGGATTGTAAATATACTGAAAAAATATGTTGTCAATGCACATGAAACATTTAAACCTTTTGAAAAGCTCACATTGCTTTTAAAGCCCTAGCTTTATAAAGTGATTTATGAGGTACTTTGTGACTTGGCCCGGGCTTGTGTGCTGGTGGCATCTGTAACGATTCCCCAGTGCTTAGGAGGCACAGACGAAAATGGATTTAGTTCAGTTACTTGATTGTGTCATGCTCTCTTGTCTTTGTGCCTTTGTGCATGCTGTTCCTCATGCCTAGAACATCCTGGCCCTTCTCCTGGCCAACTCTTACTCAAATTTAAAGTCTAGGCTGAGACATCCCATTTCCTCTGGGAACCTCATGACAGCAATTTTCATAGTGACCCTGGATAAAATCAAGGCCCAATCGCCTGTCCTCTTGGGTAGAGGATAGGGATGGAGTCTTTCAGAATCCATGGCCTTTCATGGGCTGAACTATAGAAAGTGAACAATTGTTTGGATTCTAAGATGAATTTAATTCTTTCTCCAATATGGTATAGGGAAAGACAAAGAGGTTTAGAGTTGAATTATTTTAGTCCTTGAGTCTTAATGTTAACTATGAATGTGACCAGTAATGAGTTTTTCAACTACCTGACCCTCAATTTCTTCAGTGTAAATGGGGGTCAATAAATATATTTTCCTTACTACTTTAACAAATTAGGTGATATATAAGAAAAAAAAATAATTGGAAAGTGCCATGTGTACGCCAGTTATTTTAGTGACCACATTTTTGGTGCACCTTACGTGAGTAAAATTTGCTGTGATTGGGTGTGTTGTCACTTCCCCCAAAGATCTATCAACATCTCTCAACAGACTTACCAATGTACAAGCTAAGTGAAAATAGTACTCTTGATATGCAAATGCATTGTTAGGACCCCAAGCCTCTCATTTCAAATATGTCTCCATCCTTCCTTTGGAGAAATTCCAAAGACACTTCCTTTATGATGTTTAAGATTCTTAGCTGCAAGCACATAGCAATCCAAACCTAACAGATTTTGCTTAGAATTAAATTGGCCAGATCTATTGAAGAGATTTTTTTTTTTTCATTCCCTGATTCTGTCATTGAGCATCACTGAAGCTTTGGATAATAAAGAAAAGCATAATTTGGCAGAAAATTAGCACCAAGATGTGTAGAAGAAAAAGTGTTTTCAAGTGGGTTTTTAAAAGGGTTATCTGCAGAAAAATCTCCATTTAGAAAATGGTGACATTTGACTAATTAAAACCTGAGATATCTCCAAAGGCGAAGTTTCAACACTGTCTCCTCTCTTGACTGTCAAATGCTCTTTTAAAATAAGGTGTGTTTGGCTCATTGATTTGCATGAATTCTCCTGGTTTCTGTCATCTGAAAATCGTGTCTTACAATTTTGAATGTTTATGTGCTTTGACAGGACCCATCTGCCATGGGGATATCTCGGTGCCCCAAGCCGAGTTGGCAAAACTCAGTTAAATCTTTGTTTCTACTTGATAGAATTTAAATTATTTATAGTGGTTATGTCTCATTGATTATTAGAGAGAATTTTTTGATGACACAAGGATTTTCCTGTCACCAGATATGAATACATGTAAAACAAAATGACACATCCTTCTTATTAACATAAACTTTCTGATATTGTGATCCTAATTAGTTGGACTGTGGTCCCTTCATTAATTATTTATTTATTCACCTTCATTTTCCACTTCATTTTAGAACGGATTTGCTTTGCCGTGGTGTCATTTCATTAACAAAAGTGCAAGGGGAACCACATCAGAAATGTCAAGTATTCAGAAATGGGCGACCTTGAAACAATCACCCTTGTAATTCTGCAGAGCTAAAACCTGACCAGGACAGGGTGGCTTTCAGAAGAAAGGGACCAGGCCAGAGGTCAAGCGTGAATGCCACCTGTGTTGAGAAGGCTGGCCCGCAGGCCACAGTTTTCAACTATTTTTGTTTCATTCATGGATATTCATGTTCTCTGTACCACTTTACTCAATATATATTTATTGGGAACCTACTGTGCACCAGTCACTCTCCTTAGTACTGTGACTAGTGGAAACAGAGAAGGTGACTTTCCTTGAGGAGCTTATGTACTAATGGAATGGGTCAGACAACAAATGTGCCAAAACAATTATTTTAGGAGTTCAGTGAAGGAAAAGCAGAGAGCCATGCTTGACAACAAAGGAGACCAGGCAGAGAGAGACCCTCCTGCAAAAATCTCCAATTGCTCTGCCCTCATGGCCTGAAAAATAGACTTTAAATTAGAATGTGAGTTTATGATATTATATAAATAATGGACACTTTGCCTCAGATGTGATGGCTTTAGGTTCAAATTCTCCACTCCTGTAAAATGATCATTATTCTCAATTTAATGTTGTCAATTTGAATGAGCTTCTTTTTAATTGGATTTACTGATATTTGTAAGAAAAAATTTGCTACATAAACTTTATTAAATTCTTATTATGCTAAACAAAAGTTATGTCATTTAATCTTTACAGACTATGAGATAGGCACATACCACTTTTAATCATTTTGTGTGAGTATAGTGTACATGCAGGACAGTGCCAATCTTAAGTGGACAACTTAGTATATTTTTGTGGAGGTGAATACAGCAGTTTAATTGTACCAGATAAAACATGATTTGTTCACAGAAAACATCCCTGGACTTACTCCATTCATTCTTTCCTCCCAAAGGTAACTAGTTTTCTAGGTTTTATTAGCACTGATTAGGAAATTCATAGGAATATGCACTACTTTGTGTTAGACTTCTCCTTTCTCTCTCTCTCTCTCTCTCTCTCTCTCTCTCTCTCTCTCTCTACTGGGGATGGAATCCAGGGTCTCACCCATTCTAGGCAACTGCTCTACCATTGAGCCACATGCCCAGCCCAAGGCAATGTCATGCTGTGAGATTCATCCTTGTTTTTCCATGAAGAAGATATTTTTTTCCACTTTATTGTGGTACAGTATTCTGTGAGGCTGCATCATGGTGAATTTATTCTTTCCACTGTTCATGGGTATTTGGATTATTTCCTGTTTGGGGCTATGAGGAATGAAGAACCATGAGCACTCTTGTCTATCTACATGTATGCACACCGGTGCTGGATGCTGTAAGTAGATTTTGGCACTGGAGTTGCTGAGTCATAAGGCATGCATATGTTCAGCTATCATAGACATTGACCAAAAGCTTTCTGTCATTTGAGATTACATCAGAGACACTGAACCACTGTGAGTGATGTACAATGAAGAATTTATTACAGTGGTTAGATTTCATTCCATTGTGGAAGCTGGTGAAGCTATTGAGGATGTGTCACTGTGTCTGGTATTGAACCTCAAATCACTCTCAGTAAGCCGGGCCAGTAGCTAGGAGCAAAAGCAGCTTTTAGAAGAGAGCAATTAAAAAAAAAAAAAAAGAAAGAAAGAAAGAAAAGAAAAAGAAAAACTGAGGAAGAGCTAGAACCCTCACTGAAATCCTCCAGAAAAACTCTAGTTTGTTAGGAAAAGCAAAACATGCTTTTGGCACATACTACCACTGTGGGAGAGTGTGGAATTTCTTGCTATGGAGCTGCACATACATAGGGCCCAGGGTTTTGAGAAACTGAAGGAGGTCTAGTGAGAGCTAACAAGCAAGGCACTTTCCAAATATCACACAGAATGTCTTTTCTGGCCGATGCTAACACCGAATTACACAGGGAAAGAATTTCTGTAAAGTGTAGTTCCACATTAGTTGAATAGAATAAGAGAAAACCTTTCTCTTCCATTCCTTGTCACCTTGACAGATATTTACCCATTTGAACTATCCTTAATGTCTTCAAGAAAGAGCATGATACAACTCTCTTCCCTATGAACACAAATATGCTATCCCTCTCCTCAAAAGGAAATATAAAAATCCTTCCAACTATTTTTTGGGTTATATTATTTACTTCTCTAGCTGACTCACACTCCCATTTTAAAATCCTGTATTTAGATTCAATTTCTATGAATATATTTTATGTTAGATGGTAGAGAAATGGGATATAGAAATAAAAATATTGGCTAATATACATAAAAATAGGGTCCCATAAAAATAAAGATGAAATATCTATGACTACTGTTTTCCTCATCTGCAACTAACCACATAGTTGTAGCTGGTATCTTTCAATTCCATATTTGTTTTCTCTTAGCAACACTCAGCTGGTCATAATTCTTTGCCTGATGTGGTAACTCAAACCTTTATTCTTTAATGCCAGGCCTTCCACAGCCTGCATATATTGAGTTCTAATTTTCCACTGATTTTAGTGACAGAGCACAGGACTAATAAGAGGCATCCAAAGAATATTCCACATTGCAGACATACTTGCTTATTCCCAATGTGTAATGGCAATCAAATTTCCCCTTTATACACAAGAATGATGATACCAAACATTTTCACAACTGTTGAATCAGTATCATGAAAGCCTTAAATAGCCAAATATCAAAATCAACATTTAGTTTAATGGAACTTTCAACAGTCTCCCAGTGGAACTATCATCTTTTGGGAACACTAGATGCTTGTGAGAGACTTTAGTGTGATATGATTGTCACTAGTCACATGTGGTTATTTACATTGAATTTATATTACTTAAAATTAAATAAAAACTTAAATTTACTTTCTTAGTTGTAGCAGCTACATTTTAAGAGTTCAATAACCACACATAACAAGTTGCTACCATAATTAGACAGCACTGATATGAACCAGAACTAGCTGGTCTAGAGATCATCAGAATACAGAGTTTTGTTCAAAAAAGTAAAAACTTTCCTAGAGGTTCATCAGAGACAATAATGAGAAGAAGCCTTTCCATTTCCACTGGTGATTACTAGATCCACGATTTTGGTACAAACAGCCCTGGATATAGGTCGCTTCTTTAAAATATTTACTGCATCTTAGTGGACATGGTGTCAGCTGTGTAGGATGTTCTTCCCACTGATGCCATAATTGCATCTTCAGAAAGCCCTCCCTCTGTTCTATCAGTACAGCTACTTCAGGATTGTGGGGACAGCAATGAATTATGTAAATATGAGACTATATCCCTTAGTCAGAAGTGAAGCTGTGTGGAATGCCATGATGGTGAATAAGATGTTCTGTAAACCTTACAGGTTGATTTTGACAAAATATTATGGGCAAAGAAGGTAAACCCATATTCAGAAAAAGTGTCCATTCCAGAGAGAACAAATTGCTGCTCTTTCCATTATGGAGTGGTCCAGTGCAATCAATTTATACCAACCAACTTCTTGATAAATGGTACAGTACTGAGGAACCGGCTGGGGCAGCTGCGCCTTCAACAGGGACTTTAGACAGCTTGGCCTTGGTGAGTGTCACTTTATAATTCTGAGCCTATGTGCAAACTCTAGCTCTCAATAGCAATTTTGTTCATGAGCTCATTGGACAAGGACAGAATGTGGCCAACTCTTCCTTTAAGGCAAAGCAAACACTAGAAGCACTGTTCAAAGTTTTGTCTCCTGGAAGATTCCCCTTTGCCACTGTTCTTCAAGGCCCCCCAGAATGGGCTTGGACAGGTACCGCTATCTCTAAATAAAGCCATTTTATCCCTGCTAGCGGCTTATAGTGAAATCCCCTTGTGGCCTTGAGGTCAGGTTGAGAAGAAAGAGGCATTACAGTGGGAATATGGCCAGTGAGCCTCTGGACCTCTTGCTTGTTCAGTATTTATTTGGTTTTACATTACAATTGAGCTCCATCTCACTTCCTTGTGACAATGAGTGCTGCTCTGCTACCCAACTTTATGGTGTGATGGTTAAACAACGCCCAGTCCATGATGGGTAGATAAGGTCACATGGTGATTTGGTGGCTTATGATGAAGGACTCATTCTCTGTTTGTCCCCAGTGGTAAAACTGAAGCTGCTTCTCAAAACCATAATAGTTATTTTGCAGAAAACGGCACAGCTATGATCCAAATAATCAATGTTAGCATTGTAATTTACTTATAGGTCTTGCCAAAGTCTGCACAAAGCATCTTATCTGCTACAGGCATATCAAACATCAAGAAAATATGCAAAGCACATGGTCCAAGAGGTGCAGCAATTGAAGAAACATTTTTTTTTTCTGAACCCTCACTGAAAATTGGCAGATTCTCAGGCTACTCAAAAAGTTGATCAGGGGCTGGGGATGTGGCTCAAGTGGTAACGCGCTCGCCTGGCATGCGTGGGGCGATGGGTTCGATCCTCAGCACCACATACAAATAAAATAAAGATGGTGTGTCCACCAAAAACTGAAAAATAAATATTAAAAAATTCTCTCTCTCTTCTTTCTCTCTCTCTAAAAAAAAAAGTTGATCAGAATAGCACTCAAATGAAGCTTATGATTCTGCAAATTCTAAAATGATGAATGCACTAGGCATTTTGGTTCTTGTTTTAGTAAGAGAAGGAGCAGGGAAAGCAACTGGTCTTTCACTTTTGAAAGAAGACCTCACCTGCCTCAGGCCACTACATCCTAGAAATTTCTTGGAGGCAGCAGGTTTCTGAGTTTCTGTAGGATTCCTTTGCTTTTCTTTTTCAGACCTATACCTAGCCAAGGTGTTTGGAGTAGCTGCTATTTTCTGTTCATCTGGTATAATCAGCACAATGTCATAAAAGTAATGGATTATTAGTGTAATGATGCCCAGTGGAATGAAGATGCCATAGAGGTCCCTGTGCATCAGATAATGGCATAGGACTGGAGGTTTAATATGATCCTGCATTTCTAGACCAGTCAGAGGAAAGCAAATTGTTTCTGATGGTCAGAGAGATAAAGAGAGTGAGCACATTGTAAAATTGCAGATGCTGGGGGATGTGTTGATTTGTTTCAGTAATGAAACTACATCTGGACCAGCAGCTGCAGCTGGATTTTGCCACGATAATGCACTGTCATTTTCTAAGACCCGTCTGACTTCTGCACAGGTGAAACACGAGAGTTGAAGGGAGACGTGGTAGGAACACACTATTGCATCTCTTAAAACCTTGATGATGGTCTTTATCGCTGACATAGCTCCAAGAATGCAACATTTGCTTTTTGTTTGTTACTGTGGTGGAGAGAAGGCAGTTCCATCACCTCTCAACCAGACGTTTCTGCCATATTCACCATAGCTCTGCTCAAATACTTGGTTCACGCCTCTTAGAAACTAACAGAAGAGATCTGGTAAAAGCAGAAAGAACTGAAAGCTAGTTTGTTATCCCATGCTAATGGAATGAGCTGGTAAATTAGTGGCAATACATCTGAGCCCCCAGGGCTTGGTGTCCTGAGCTAGTTTTGGAATATACGAAATAGGAGTATCACATTATTTTGCCTTGCAAAGGTTACTTCATAATCATGCAGGCATTCTTTTATTTTATGAAAGATTTATTGTTTAGTACTCAATTTAGAACTATAATCTATCTGGAATGAACTTTCATAGGTAGCTTAAGTTAAACACTTGTCCCTTACTGACACCTACTTGGTTCCACATCACTTATTAAAAAAAGAACATCCTTTGTTCCATTACAATGCTCAGGCACCTTTGTGATAAAACAGGTGACTGGATATGGGTTGGAATAAAACTTAATTACTGTACTTGAGTTTCATAGTGCAAGTTTCCACAAATTATTGTCCTCACCATTTCACCTTCTGTTCTTCTATTCCTTGTTTGTTACTTTTTAAATTAATGGGTGTCGATGCTTTTTTGAAAATCTGAAGATAATTGTATGACTTAAAATTGTTTCTAATATTTGGTAAATCAAATTGATTGACTTTTTAATATTAGCTGATCTTGAACTTCATGAACAAGCCTAGATTTAAAAATAAATTGTTTTGAATCTTCTATTATTTAGTTTGCTATGTATACACATAGGCTTGCATTTGTGTTCATGAGAGATAACGCTAGTAGGTTCTGTTATGATGAGTAGACCATAGATTTGAAAACCAAGATAGAGGTTTAAATAATAAGCTGAAGCCTTTCCTATGGCATCTCCTTCCATATTCTCACATGCTCAGTGTTTATCTGCCACACTGACCAATGTGTGGGCCAAAGCTGGCCACACTCCTCTGTCATTATATGTGCTCTTTCCTTTGCCTGAAAATTTCTCTCTATAGATGTGCATGGCTCAGGCCTCTCTTCCTTCACTGTTTTACAGAGCAACCATTTTCATCAGAAAGTACCCAGTGACCCAGGCTAATGGCTAACACCACTATCCAAGCCTCGTTCTTCCCTGATGGTCCCTAGCCTTTCTCCAGTACCTACCTGTTCCTCACCTCCACAGAGGACATTTCAAATTTGTTTTTCTAATGTTTCCAGGAGAATGGGACCCCTTTAAAAGGCAGTGATTTTTTTTTTTTTGGAGTCTTCTCTCTTACTAAACCCAGATGAGTATTTCACATAATAGGGGACTTTCTTTTTGCAAATATTTGTTGTACAAACAAATGAATAAAGAAATGAATGACTTTACAAATATCAAAAGTTAACTAATTTCTTAAAACTTTTTGCTAATTAATTTTTTTTCCAAATCTAAACTAGTTCTCCACCCTGTGAATCTAACCCTGAGGAAAGACAAGCTTGGTGCCTTTGTCGTTATCATCTTTTTATAGTAATCACTGCAGAAGGTGTTGATAGATATTTAACACGTCTTGAGGAAGCATCCTGGCTGAGCCCAAGGTAACTTGGAGGTGGGAACATTAATCATTTGCCATATGATAAGCTTCTATTGTTTGCTCGGGGTGCAGAGTTCATAATGCCCACTTTATATGCAATATGCTTGAAAAATGAACGATTATTGTTGATATTAAAGTAAGATATGCAACATAATGTGTAATTTGTTCCCCTCCGTGTATGCCCTTTGGCTGTGCTCAACCCCCGTCCTTCACACCTAGTCCTGAGATAAATGTAAAAATGGGGTTCAGTATGTAAATGGAACATCTAGCTTCCAAATTGATTTCTGGAGCCAAAAGAAATAATTGCAATTTATGAGATATACTTGTGATAGTCATGAATGTTAAGCAGAGTAGATAGTCTGGGTGGCATGACTTTTATTAATAATTATAGGTCAACTCAGCTTTAATTCCACAGCATGACATGCACCCTTCTTTTTTCCTTTAAACTTAAAGCTAAAAGTGCAATGAGGTCACCTTTGAAAGGGGACCCCCTGTCTCCAGCAACTTGATATGCAACTCTGGGCAAGGACTTGGCTTCCTGAGCTTGAGTTTTCCTACCTTAGGATTTTTTTTTATTCTAATTTGTTATATATGAGAGCAGAACACATTATAATTCATATTACACATATAGAGCACAAATTTTCGTATCTCTGGTTGTACACAATGTAGAGTCACATCATTTGTGTTTTCATACGTGTACTCAGGGTAATGATGTCCATCTCGTTCCACCATCTTTCCTACCCTCAGCCTACAGAACACAATGAATAATTTTATTTTATATTAAAGGAAAGTATTTGGGGATTAGAATCTAAATGAGAAGAAGTATTTTAATCTAAGTCTTATTTACAGCTTTCTGATAAAAAGAGAGGAAGGAAGGATGGGAGGAAAAAAGAGGGCTAAGTTATATATTATTTTTATGTAATACTACACTAATTTTAAAAGATGAAACCCTAATCTCCCAAACTTTGCCTATCTGCAAACCATGTTTAGACATGAGGTGTTCCAAAAGCTTATGTGTGAGAAAGCACAAGAAGATTCAGAGGTGAAATTATTATAAAAGCTTTAATCCAATTAGTGGATTACCCACTGGTATGGATTAACTGGGTTGTAACTATAGGTAAGGTGTGTCTGGAGGAAATGGGTCACTGGGATGTGCCTTTGGGGTTTCTATTGTCCCTGGTGAGTAGAGCTCTCTCTCTGCTTCCTGAGCTTCCTTCCTCCGCCACACCCTTCTGCCAGGACGCGCTGCCTTACCTTGTGCCCAGAGCTATGGCGTCAGCAGTTTATGAACTGAGACCTCTGAAGCCATTCGCCAAAATAAACTTTTCCTCCTCTAACTCAGCTTGTCACAGCAACAAAAATGTTGACTAAAACTGGACAGAAGAGGGTCAGAATTAGAGAATAAGTCAAGTTTTAGATTCTTTTATTACTTGCTGTCCTGAAATCTCACTGCGACTTGAACGCCATTCCTCCTGTCCACATATCCCTAGAAAGTATGTTAATGGGTGAGGAGGGAGCTGGACTAGATTCAAGCAAAGAGGTTCTAGTGATGTCTACAGCAAGAGTAAATGTTCAGTTATCTTTTGGAGCACAGAGCATTATAGGAATGAAGTGGGTAGAGACTTAAGAATGGAGATAGCTGTACCTGACAACATGAGATCAGAAAGGCAGGTAGGGCTAGATTAAGCAAGGGTCTGGTAAACAGACTGACTAGCTATGGTGTCTGATAATTCTTCAAAGTCTCGGTAGGGCTGAGGTGGAAGGAAATTTCAAGTGTCCAGCATCATCTCCTATTTTAGGCTGGGTCCTTCAACCACTTCCAAGGACTTCCTTACTAATTCAAGTTTCTCCTGGGTAGTTGTATTTTACATTAGTGTTAGGAATCTCTCAGAATGTCCTCAATCTTTCATAAATTTATTGATGGTAAGGTGCTGCTAACTTTTTATATAGGATGTTATGTCAGAACCACATTTTATGTATGAGGGGGAAGTACCTGAACTTAGTGTTAATCATAAAATAGAGTTATAATCAAATTTTGTGATGCTTTTAGAAATCTAAAAAAAAAAAATGAACATACTAAGTATACTTTGGCTTCTGATTAGAGGTTAAAGAGGTTTTAGATGAGGCTATCCTTGGCATCTCATCAAAAATAGGTTTTTATTGGCTCTTTTGCTTTTTGCACGTTGACCCACAAATCCTCACCAATCTCTGTTCTATCACAGAGATTAAATTACTCTTCTTGAAACAGGTCTCCTTATTAGGAGAACAGGCTGGTCCCAGTGAAACTATTTTAAAACTCTCAGACAAATTATAGCCATGTACTCTCAGAAAGCCTGACAAAGAAGTCTCTGAATATTTAAAACAATGATTTAGAATCTTTTGCACCTGCTTAAAAGTCACTGACTTCATGCAAACATGTCAAGGGCATACTGCTTTTCCATCAGAGAAGATAAGCAAATACATTTCTCATGATACATGTATGTTGCAGGGCTAATTAGCAGAGTCTAACAAGGTATTTGTTTCAATCACAATGATTCAGACAAATGCCAACATTTGGAAAACTTTGACTACTGAAACGTATCATTTTAAGAGAAGAAAATCATTCTACTGTGAAAAATTGTGTTTCAGTGAAAACATTGAATTGTGGGAATGGTACTCTATTTAGTGATTTTTATGAGGTATAATGAAAAAGTGAGTTAACCAATGGAAGTGCATTTATTTTCCTTGTTAAATATTTTATGTGTCTTAGTTGCTCTGTGAATTGGTATAATGTCCTATTTGGGATTTTGTTGTTGTTGTTCTATTACTTATACATGATAGCAGAATGCATTTTGATTCATTGAATACAAATGGAACACAACTTTTCATTTCTCTAGTTGTACACAAAGAGAGTTGCACCATTTGTGCAATCGTACATGTACCTAGGGTAATGATGTCCCTCTCATTTCTCCATCTTTCCTCCCCTGATGCCTCCTTGTCTCTTCTCCCTCCCTTTTGCCCATTCGAAGTTCCTGTATTCTTCCCATGGCGCACCCCCTCCATTACGGATCAGCATCCATTTACCAGAGAAAACATTTGGCCTTTGTTTTTCGGGGGGATTGGCTTACTTCACTTAGCGTGATATTTTCCAACTCTACCTATTTATCTGTGAATGTCATAATTTTATTTGTTTTTGTTAATTTGTTTTAAAGAGGAAGAATTCACTGGCTGATTGTTTTCCCTTTGTTAGGGCATGATTTTCAGGCATGTTGTATCAGGCCCTTTATTAGGAAACTAACATGGCATACATTTGTCTCTAAGATTTGATTGGATGGGTATCTGGGCTGAACTTGATAATGCCCAAATTATTTTGGAAAACAGCAATCTTTAATCACAAAGTTGGGAATAAGACTGGAAGTTTGTGATATCTACTTTGCTAACTTTTTACTTTGCTAGGAAACCTAGTAAAAGCCTACAGACTCTTGCCCCACACCAGGCTAACAGTTTTACTAAGAATTGCATGTTCAATAATTTTGTGGGATTTCTCAGTGAAGATTAATTAGAAATCTAAATGCAGAATTCTCTCTTAGCACTGACAATAGTATGAAAAATTACATGATGCTTAAACTAGTGTGAAAATTCTCAGAAATTTCTCCATGGAAGAAGTAGGCTAGAAACTTCTTTTTTCAATAAATTGTGTTTATTTATTTGCCCAGAGTACGAGTGTTTACAAAAAGGTTAAGTAAGGTTAACCAGAGTTTGTTGAAATGAAATTTTCTTGTAAGTAGAGATACAATGAAAAACTTAAATTAAAAAGGAACAAGCATCATTTCTGATGTGAGACACTGTGCAACATTTGTGTGAATTGATTAGGGCCAATGATGTTGATGGAAAGAATAGAATTGCTTCAATAAGGGAATATTTGCAGTTGGACCAGAATCAATAGAAGGCATTGGTATGATGGGATGTGGGTGTTTGGGGATGAAGGATTCCTCCAGAATAATCTGGGACATCTGGTGAAATTTGGGAGATAACAACCAAAGTTTGTTCCACATATAACTTCCTATAACTTGAAGTTAAATGGCATCAGGAAGATTGGATAGTGATTGTAAAAATTGCCAATTTGTGTCTAGGGATTACTGTGTGCTGGGCATGTCTCATATTCTAACTCTTCTTTCAGTCCTCACAGTAATCTCTTGGGGTTTACTATTGTCTCCCTTTTGAAGTTGCTGAAATTGAGATGGGGAGAGAGAGAGATTGTATCTACTTGTACAGTCAAGGCAAGACAGCAGGTAAGGAGAAAGGATAGGTGGGACCAGAACCCAGCATACCTGGCACCAGCGTACCTGTGCACAGGTCTGTACCACTGTCAAAATGAAAGATGGTTACTGAGGTCCTCACTCAGGGTGGAGTACAACCCTCTCGCACTTGTCTGGGAATCTGAAAGGACAGTTTCGGCTTAAGGTTATTCTGGATCCTTTCAGAAGTAGTTAGGTTTAGTTCTATGGATCTCGGGAAGGGAGGTGGAAAGAGATATAATATCAACATTTGTACAGAAGCAAAGGATAAAGAAGGTGAGTTTTATTATGGTGCAGAATCTTGACTTTCCAAATAATAAACTTGGGCAAATTGGAAAGAACCTTGTTATATGTTTTTCCATGGCCTAGAGTGACAGTTCCCCACTAGAAGTGTTTGACCATCTCGACTGGGGCTTCTGAGCATCAACCCTGTTCACATTCTGAAACATCAAATTTTTAGTTGCTGGATGCTGTCTTGGGCATTTTAAGTTGTTGACTAGCCTTTGCAGCCTCTATTCACTTGATGCCAATAGCACTCCAGTGTGATAACCAAATGCTTCCAGACATTGCCCAATATCCCCAGGGACAAAGTCATCCCTGGTGAGAACCATCCACATATGCAGATATGATCTAAGTGCACTGAAATGTTTCATGGCTTTGTGTAATAGAATTCCTAAGGATGTCTGCATTTTTGCAATAATAAGTTTATATTGCTATTTCATTTTTAGTTAACATTTATTTTTTGATTAATTGACTCATTGACTTTTAGTAGAGTGATTAGTGGCCTGTCAGAGAAGAAAGGTAGTTTTTTTTTTGGGGGGGGGGCGGGGGGGAGTATGAAATTGTGAAGTTAAAACAACCTGGAATGCCAGGATACTGATTAACTGAGATGGTCCAAAAATGATTCCATAGAGATATCTCTGAGCAAAATGGAAATTTTTGATCTTAAAAGTTAGTTTGGGCTCAGGAAGTCATAGCAAAAATTAGCGAATATATTGATTTTTATCATCTTGAAAAAATAGCATCATGGCTAGTGATACTAGTCGGTAGCCAAAGGGATTATTTAAGATCATCTTATTCAATTATTTCATTTTATAAGGTAGTGAGTATGTAGGTAACCCAGGCAGGAATAAAAGGCAGATCTGATTCTGATTGACATTAAGCACTATTTTCCTGGGGAACACATAAAATCAATAAGTTAGTTATTTGAAAAAGTCTTCATATCCTACCTGTAGAATCAAGGCCTCCTTTTTCTCTGCTGGCATTAAGTGTGTTTTTCTCCCTTTTAGTAGTTCAGTTAAAAAGCTGTTATCCTGCTTTCTGATTTCTCTTTTCTCAACTAAGCTTTGCTTTCTGTGGAACAGAGACTATCTTTATAAAATCTACATACCTAGCATAGCTATGTGAGTGTTTAAGAATGTTCTATGCATTGCACAAATAATTGATAGTTTGCCAGCACTGAAGATGGATGCGGAGACTACTGATAAGCCTGGTGGTACCTGGGCTTTCCCAATATGGAGAAAGCATTATGAGATGCTATTGCTTTACTTGATTGATTTCCCTGTCTTCTGTCCAGACATGCTTCAGTGAGGACAGAGCTCTTCTCCCTTGCTCAATTTTGGTTCCCCAGAGTCTTACATGGAAGTTGGCAAAAAAAGGGAGGCCCTTAATACGTTTATTTGTTGAATGATGAAATAAAGTAGGGAATTCGCCAGCATGCACACAGTGGAAATTTTCAAAAGGAGTTCACATGCACCGGAGGTGCTTGACAGTTGAATAGGGTTTACAGCAACACGTTTAGAAACAGCATCTACAGGTGGTCAGATTCGGATGAGAATGACAGTTCTGCCTGTTATTAGCTATGTGACCCCTGTTGAGTGGCTTAACTCTGCTAAGCTTCAACTTTTCCATTTGCATGGTCATAGTGGTAGTATTTATCTCTTAGGGTTATTATGAGCACTAAGTGGAATAATACTGGTAAATTGATTAGAATGGTGCTTGACACTTAGTAAACACTCCATAATTATGAGTTGGGAGGGAAGAACATTTCTGAAGGATGCTTTTCTTTAATCACCTGGCCATTTTTGCATAGAGAGAAATATCTGTGCAACAAACCCCAGATTTCTGGAAGGATTACCCTGCAGCAAATAACAGGAGTTATGGCAGAGAAGTTAATCAAGCCTTCAGTATCCAAGAAATAGGTACCCACCGCTTCCTCCTTCCTTCCATAGTTACACCAGGCAGGGCTTGGGCCCTGAGCTAAGCTGGCCATCTTTATCCATGTGACTGGCTGTGGAAACAGACCAGTCTTGCCCACAGGCCAGACATTCTGGGTTCATACATAGGGTGAAAGAAACCCTAGGATGAGTTCTGTGATCCTCCAGTCCCTTCCAGAGAGGACCTGCATAAAGAAGTTACTGAGTGTTCAGTAACTGTCTATAAAATGAACTTCAATTACCTCTTGGCCACTTTTGTCCTTTGCATTAGAAAACTCTTCAGAGTGCCAAGGGTAAACTGCCAATAACCCATTCTGTTATTATTATAAAATAAACAAACATCTTAGGAACTTATTCTTTATTTAAATGGGGAAAATAACATACAGATAACAATCACAACTTGCTCTGGAATGGACTATGTATGCAAATGAAGAAAAGTGAACAAACTAAGTGCTGAGGAGTGACACTGAGAAAGGCTGGCTGTCTTATAACCCATCCCAACACCATCCACATGACCATCCACATGACCATCGGCCTCTTTCTGAATGTTGTCATCTATTTAGTGCTGTAGCCTTGCCTTCAGGGGGGTGAGTCTTTGGGGTTGCATAGAGAAGGTTTTGGAATCATTCCGGATGAGGTAAATAGAGAATGAGGACTGGATATGGTAAAGTGATCTGTGTAGACAGCCAACCAGAGCTGAAGGACATGAAGGAAAGGGAGGTAGCCAGGCCCAGCTCAGGGGAGCAGGAAGTGGGTGGATGGAACAGCCAGAGCAAAAGTGGATTGGGAACAGCCATGTTCTGGTGAGCAGTGACATGCTGACTTGAGCAGATTATGTAAAAAGAAAAAGAACCTCATTCCTTTTTTTCTTGACATAGAAGCTTCTTAGTATCTCTAAGATCACCCTAAGCAAGAGGCAAGATGTCAATAATTTTGACATTTAAATAAGCTTTGAACTCTTAAAGACTTTCCCTTCCTTCCTTCATTCATTTATTTGCCCTTTTAATAAAGTAGGTGCATTCCTTCTATATCCCAGACAAGAAAATATTTAGGTATACATTTCCGTTATATTAAAGCCCTTATTAAAAATTCCAGGAACAAAAATTTTCAAAATATTCTAGCAGTCTAGAGAGGGTGTATTAAAATTATCTAACCAGCTCAGGCACAGTGGTTTGTGCCTGTAATCCTGGTGGATCAGGAGGGTGAGACAGGAGAATCTCAAGTTCAAAGCCGGTCTCAGCAATTTAGGGAGGTCTAAGCAACTCAGTGAGACCCAGTCCCTAAATAAAATATTAAAAAAATGGCTGGAGATGTTTATCAGTGGTTAAACATCTCTAGGTTTAATACCCTGTACCAAAAAAAAGATAAATGAAATTTAAAAAAAAACCTGACTACAAATTAAGCATGTGAGAAATATAAATATGCTTTATTATTTTATTTTAGTGTATATTAGAAATAAAATCTTACAAATGTCTGCATAAGTTTATGGATGTCCTGTATGGGCTTTAGATATTAAACATTTTTTAACAAATGATGGTCTTACAGAGGTGTACTCTCTAAATTTGGTTGTAATTGCTCTATCTTAAAGTGGAATGATAAAAATAAGTATAAGACTTTAGAGTACATCATCTATCATCCACTTATAACTGGATGATAGAAGATTCATTTTAGTTCATATTGTTGATTGGCTGTTTATGATAATTGCTTTTTGATTAGTTGTGCAATTGTGCAAGGTGAGATTTATAATCTAGGGGAAATTTTTATTAAGACCTAAACAAAAAAAAAAATATGTTTTAAAAGCGAATTTTAATTATGTTCCACTAGGGGAAAAAAAGTTCATATTTCATGATTAAATAAAAACTACTTAGGATTAAGAAAATTCTGTTGATTAAATATTCTGAGCTCTTTGGAAAAAGTAAGCCAAAAAGTAATGAGAAATTGGAATTTGGGACGGTGTTTTTTGTTCTATACAGCTGACTCTAATGAACAAAGTCACACATAAATCCCTTAATAATAACAATGGATTGATAAGGATGGGCCCATTTCTGTGCCAGGCACTTGTCTACTGGGTCATTTCATTTAATGCTAACTATAGCCAAATGCAAAACCTCTTCTTCTCACTTCACAGATGAGATGCTGAAGCACAGAGATGTTGAGTAATTTTTTTCACATGTCACACCAGGTCTCTCTGGATTTTAGCCCACAAGATTAACAATACTGGATGCCAGGATATAAAAAAATTACTTTTATTAAAACTGTTAGCTGGAATTTGTACTCAAGAAAAGGAAACTTTCTTCCAGTAATTCTTGTCTGAAGTCAGAACACGAAGAAGGATAAAATGGAGACGAGTATAGACCCTGGCTCTTGAGGTATCACAAATGCCATCTCAGTGGGATATTTCCTTGGATAATTTTTTTTATATTCTGGGGCATGGCCACCCACTTAGCTCCAAGAACATGACATCTCCCTTAGCACCAAGATACAAACACACAGATAATTTGAAAAAATTCCCCTCAAGTGTAGGTTAAAAGGGGGAAATGCCGATTTTATCCAAAATACAATGAAATGGGAATAAAGAAACATGAAAACAAAGTTCTTTCATTCTTCTCAATACACTTCCCCACAGCCCCAATTTGAGAGTTTTTGTCCACTTACTCAAGGCTTGAGCACAGACTTAACTATTTCTGAGAAATCCGTATTTGTCCTTGGCTAGAATAGCCTTCAATGACATCCTGTCTACTTGTTGAGGATAGCTCCTATTTCTTCTCACAATCCTTCCTTCCAAGTCCACTGTCTGGATAGCAACATCCCCAAATTTTAACAATGAGCACTCAGGATTAGGAATGTTGGGAAGTTCATTCTTGGTTTTTCACCAAAACGAAATTGCTTATTCTTTAAAATCAGGGGAACAGTAGTTAGTGTGAGTCTTAAATCCCCAAATTTTGTTCCTAAAGGATTCTATTAAATAGAGGTCAATCAGGTAGTGTCGTGCTGAAGATCTGTTGTTTTCTCCCTAAAATTTCTTGAATGACAAATATCTCAGAAATAATATTTTAGCCAAATGCCCCATACTAGACTGAATATTTCCTTTCTTGTTGTCCTTAATCTAGTCTGAGATGTTTGTAGTATTCATCCATTGGGAAAGACAAGTCAGGAAGATGTTGAGTTATTCAAATAAAGAAGAAAATAGAAAATGGTTAGAAGATAGACTGGGAATAAAGAAGAATGCTAAATAAGTAAACTATTATATCAGATGAAAGATCAAATCTGTTTAGGGTACAACTCCAAGTACCAACTTATGAATATTGCATTATTTGGGTAATAATTTAACGTAGAAATACTTGGAATTCTTCACTTGATTTTCTATACTTTGTGATATTTTTCAATTTCAGCTTCATTTCTTTCCCCATAATCATTCAGCTGGACCAGTAATCAACTTTTCCTAAAATTAGTTTTGAGGAGTCTTTGCAAATGGTTCCAAATAACCAGTGAAGCCTTTTAAAACATCCTCCTTCCCACCCCATACTAGTTTGAATCCACTGTTTGTTTGTGAGTGCCCCTCTCCATTCTGTATTAATTAATAGTTTCTGGTATTCTGCTAGTGGCGGAAAAATTTGCTTCCACTTTTATTAAGGAAAGGAAAAGCCTGAATATTTTATTTCACTACCTCTTTGAGCTGAAACACATTGAGAATATATTTTTAAAGACGTCACCTTTTTGTCTTCCAATGTTTATCAGAGTGTCAAAATTATCAAAAAATCTAGAGAAAAGTAATTGTTCTTTCATGAAAATATGAAACAAAGAACTATTATAAAATAGTTTCTCATCTTTCTCTATTAATTTAAGCAACGATAGTTTACTAAGTATTGTTTCAGACTTAAGTACATTATTTGCTTCAGGAGGACTTGGAATATACTCTCCACCTTTCTTCTGCCTACAAAATGAAGAAAATTTCCATCAATATTGGAAATTTAGTTTGATCTTTGATTATTAATTGTTTTTTAGACTTATCTTTATGATATTTGAAAAGTTAAAAAAAAACTCATGGAAATAGGTAGTAAAGTCATAGACCTATGAGTTTTGAAGGATTTAGAAAGATCTGATTTCCAATCTCATTCCCCAAACTCTCTCTACTCCTCCTCTTCAAAATCATGTTTATGTGCTGGGTTCATCCTCCATTTCTTCCCATTTTATTTCCATTTTTCTAGTTTATAGCCTTAGGGATGATTAAAATGCAGTTTATTTATTTTTTGTATTTTCTTAGGAATCAGTATTTCCTTTGTAGAGGTAGCTTTGTGGTTTCTATGGAGTGTAAACATGATTAATAGCACCTTTAGGTGTTGTATGGACCACATTTGCTTGTGTGGTGTGTAGCCTCAAGATGATGGAATTCCACTTTCACTTTCTGAATGAAGAATTTGGGCAATGTTTGATAAGGTGATTGTTTTTTTTTTTTTTTAATTTTGGTACTGGGAAGCTAACCCATGGTGCTTTACCACTGAGCCACATCCAAACCCTTTAAAAAAATAAACAAACAATTTTTTGAAATTTTGAGTGAAGGGCTCCCTATTGCTGAGGTTGACCTTGAACTTGTAATCCTCCAGTCTCAGTCTCCCAAGTTTCTGGGATTAGAGGTATGTGCCCTCACACCAGGCAAGGTGGTGCTCTTAAAAAAGAGGATTTGTCTACCTGAAGTGTAAATGGTGGTGTCCCCTAAGAGGAACTAAAATGGTTCTGGAGGAGACAAACGCTGAGTACAGACAAACGTACCCTGTTTTACAATTTGGCTTAAAGCAGCCTTGGCAGAGGCACTTGCTTGTTGTGTGTACAGTTTTTAGCCCCACTCCAGTTTTGACCTCACTCCAACCTTCCAACTGCAGCTAAGAGACATGAGGATAAGCAAGAACACAACATCCTATGATAAACTCCTGGGTCCCGAGAATGCGGGTGTGACAGATGGCAGTCTCAGACACATACAGTTGTGCGTCTCCTTGTTTTAAAACCTCCTCTCTCATTTAAACTGTTCATTTTGCCTTTAGCAGACAAGACTTTCCTGCAGGAGAGTCCAAATGTGAAGGTTTTAGTGCTGTTCTTAAAACACAGCTTTTAAGTTAAGTAGAGTTGTCACTTACACTGGCCCCACATCATCAGCATATTAATAGCTGGCTTTTGGCATATGTAAATAAAATGCTTTTGTACAGAATGAATATCATGATGTTATGCACGTGCGAAATGCTTGCGTTATCTATATATAAGCACACACATCTGCATACCTGTATATGATACACACAAATATGAACAAACAAGGACATGAAACAACCTTTTGTTTTCCTTATTAGCTTTAATAATTGGTAGCACATGAACTCCTAAGAGTCTAAGATTATTAGTAAGATTTCTCATTTGACAAAGGAGTTACCTTGGATAACCTGTTCCCAACACAGAGGTTTATAGCCTGCTTTCCAAATTGTACAAATTACTCTGAAGTGAAAACCACAATGGAAATAGTCCAGAATTGCATTCTTGGCTGTGCAGCACAATGCCCTGGTTGAATGCCAAGTTTCTTTTCTTCATCGTTCAGAGTAGTTTATAAAAATGTTTATGGGTGCCAATATTGAGTACTGGCACTAATGTGTTCTCCTCTAAGTTTATTGCTGGAAGCTACCATGATAATTTGGAGGAAAAAAGGTTCTGTATCAATCGAATGGTACATCTCTCTCCAGGAGATCTCTCATTATCCTAAATACATGCTTAATTTGTATCACGGAGGCTTCATCCAAAATCTGTGGCCAGAGAGTAAACGAATGAACCAAGAATTATGGGAAGTTCCTGATAGAAAAAGCTACTACTGCCAATTTCTTGTCTTACTTGGGTAAATCTTTCAACGCCTCAATGGTTTCATTATAAGTGTCAACGAAAAAAAAAAAAAAGAAAAAGAAAATGAAAAAGAAAAAAACAAGTTCCTATAAAAAAAAATCATTTAGAATTCCACGCAACACTGTGGGCATTTAAACACAATCCTATATAAAGGAAGCATTACAAAGAATATATATTGTACAACATGTATAGAGATTGTGATATGATATTACATTAAACTAGCATAAAACATAAGTGTAAAGTTCACTCGAGAATGCAAAACTGCTTTAATATTAGGAAACCAGCGTATCTACTTACATAACATCGTATTAATATATTAAAGAAGAAAAACAATTCTCTCAAAATCTTTGATATAATTTTGTATTTCCAGTTGAAATCTATTATTGTGTGGTTTAATAGGGAAGAAAATAGTCAAATTTAACCATGTCTTGCCACATGTTAGGAAGATTATCATTAAGATAAAGAACAAACAAGGACTCCACTATTAAAACCACTATTTAGCAACATCCTTCAAAAGCCTACCAGCCTGTCATTTTTTAAAAAAAAAATGGCATAAGAATGAAAAGAAGACAAAATTGTCAATTTTTAGTATTTAGATTATCTCTAAACTCAAAGATAAACAGATGGGTAAAGTGGGGGTTTTCAAAGCACTTAGAATTCATCAAGGAAAACATTAAAATCTTAATTTAGGAAAATCTATTTTTGTTCCATTTTGACAACAAAATCATTTAAAACATAATAAAAACAAAATTAAAACATTTAAGAATACCAAGAAATACACAAGATCTTCATAAGTAAATAACTTCCTTGAAGCCCAGGAAATAAGATCTGAGAATTGTTTTTCCAAGGATTCTAATTTATTTGAATTACTATATATTAATTCATCCCTAATAATATCTATTTTTTTTACTTCTTTCTAGAACATGATCAAATGATTCCAAAGTTGAACTGGAAAAGTAAATATCTGATTATGGGGCAAATTCTGAAAAAGATGAATATTCAGGCAGATCTAAAATTGCATTGAAAAACCACAGTAACCAGAAAAAAATCTGCACTAGAAATAGAAAGAAATAGGAGAATTCACACTCCATTTTCCACCCCTACTCTGCTCCCTGAGTAACAGTAAGCAGAAGCCTACTCTCTGGGCATGATTATTAATCACTTCATAGCCATCACCTTGTGCTAAGCACACAGCCCATAGTCATTGGAAGATGTGCAGTTCTTGCAAGTGTTCAAAAACCTATTTTTCTTGATATGGATGAACAGGTCATATAGATGTAAACAAACACTATTATTTAATGTCGAAGGTACTAATACCTTAGTCTCTACTTGCTATACAAACCCATAAATTTCACTACTGATTAAATGTTTTATAATTTTCAAATATTTTAAGTAATATATATATATATATATATATATATATATATATATGCAACATATGTTTAGGTAAAAATTAGAAAATTGTAATACATAGTATCTTCCCCTGATATTAGCCTTCTGTTTTTCCTTGGTTATGAGATGGACTAAAATTATTATCTCATTCTTTAAATTTTATATTAAATTACTAATGAGTTGGGAATGTTGCCTTGCTTACGGGGCTACTTTAATTTTCCTTATGAATTGTATATTTATATTGTTACAGCATTTTTCTTTCTAACATGGGTTTTTATTTTTTACAAATTGATTTCTAAAAGTATATTTACATAATATGGATACTAGGCTTTGGTCTTCTGAACATATCGCAAATGTTTTCTTGTGTGCTTCAACTTGACTTATAATGCATTTTATCATAAAGAAATATTAATTTTTTTGCAGGGCTGGGGATTAAACCCTTTTGCATGGTAGGCAAGTGCTCTACCACACAGCTGAATCCCCAGCCTGAGAAATATTAATTTTTATGAGGTCAACTCTTTCCCCTGTGCCTGTCCTGCTTAGAGAAACCTTCCTAATTCTTATATGAACTTATACTTCTCTTTGTGGTTTGGTAGCTTCGTTTTTATGTATAATCTTTAATTCATCTAGATTCAATATGGTATAAAATATGACAAGGGGACATAAGTTTATTAATATACTTTCCTTGTATTATGAAATATGACAGTTATTTAATATTAACATACATACATATTAATATACTCTGTAGCATTAATATATTTTTAAAAGTTAATGTAATTTAACATGCTAAGCAGTAGTAATTTGATAATTATCAATATACATACATGTTTTACTCTGTAATATCTCCCTTCTTACTACTATGGTGGGCAGAAGACTACTACTGACAGAGATGAGAGCTAGAAGCTTCTGGGAGGACTTTGGATTCAAATTGGCCTGTTGTATTGTAAATTCATGCAGTAAGGGTTTTAGAGAGGCATATTGAAGCAGAGTTAAGCTCTCTAACTGAATCAGCTGATGGAGGCAATAAATAATATTTGAGAAAAATGAACAACTGTAACTTGCCTTGAGGCTTTAAAAGAATTAAAATGAGACATTATTTTTAAAAGAATATTTAGCATAGTGCCTAAGTGCCATCTCTTTTTGCAAGCCACCACTTGACACTTGCAAAGACCAGAGCACATCCTAAGTTTCCTATAGTGTCAAGATAATGAGAGCCAAGGAAAGACTGAGAAGCTCTTCCAAACTGAAGGAGAGTGGAGAGGCCAACTAGTTGCAATGTTATTCTGAACTAGGTATTTTGGCAATAAAGGTCATCATTGGATGACCTGGAAAAACTCAATGGGAGTCTGAAAATTAGATGGGAATGATATATCAGTGCTAATTTCCTGTTTTTTTCTATGGTAGCATCATGTCCTTGTTTGGGAAAATAGCAGTAAGAATTAGGAGTTATTAGACATCTTCATAGCAACTTATTTTTAATGGTTAAAAAAAAGTTCTTGCAGTATTGACTTCTCCACAAGTTTAGGATTGTTTAAGTTATTTCAAAATAAAATAAAAGGAACAAATTAAGCACGTTGGATAGTTATACAAACTATTAAGATGTAACTATTTATTGATTCCTGAAATGTTGCCAGCACTCTGTCATGACCTACCAAGAACAGATGATTAGTATTTAGGGCTTCTTTGCTATATTTGAAGAGTTCACAGTCCACTTGACTGTATCTTACATTAAATAGAATAATTTAAAGTTAATGGAGCTCTGCTCTGTGCGTGCAGAGACTGAGTGCTGTATGTAGGAATCAAAGCGAATGACTTTGGGAACACTTTGTGTGAAAACATTCATTAAGAGGTGAGTAGAACTTCTCTTTCCTGCATCAGAGAACTGCGCCTAAGCAAGGGGTAGAACATTAGGTGAGTGAACAGTGCGCCTGGTAGAGGATTATCAGCCGAGCTACTAATTGTAGAGGTAGGGTCTGAGTCAGAGCTTGTGGATTTATAGTTAGCAAAACCCAACACTCTGCTTGAAAGTTGAAATATGGCACATGGGTGATTCCCATTAATCTTTCTACACAGACTGGTTAAAAGGGGGTTTCTACATTAAACATTGAGTAAGTGAAAGCAAGTAGGGAATAAAGCCCACAGTACATAAAGACAGATCCCCCCCTCCACTAACCCCAAACATTTCTAACTAAGTACTTATTTTTTTCTTTTATTTATTTATTCATTTTTAAAATTTGTTCTAATTAGTTATACATGACAGTAGAATGCATTTTGGCACATTGTACACAAATGGAGCCCAACTTCTCATTCCTCTGGCTGTATATGGTGCAGAGTCACACAGGTTGTGTAATCGTATGCATATACAGGGTAATGTCCATCTCATTCCACCATCCTTCCCCGCCCACATGCCTTCCCCTCCCCTCACTCCCCTCTGCCCAATTCAAAGCTTCTAACTGAATACTTATAAACCTTTTGACCCATAGATTTTCTCTGATGGAGTGAAAACAGAAATTTATGTATATATGTCAGTGTGTATATATATTATATATATGTAATATATACACATAAGTGTATGTATATATAAATGTATATATATTTATATACAATTTATATGAGTACATAAAAAATGATTGAGTCCCTCTGGCTTTCTGAAGCTTTAAGGATAAACTATTATGTTGTTCTTTCAAACCACTTTAAGGGTAAGTTCTTTATTCTTTCTCAGTCACATTGCATTGCTTTATCTTACCTCCTGGGCATTACCAATCTCCTCTGGTGATCGTCTATTTTCCAGAAGGAATAAAAGGATAAAAAGGAAATAAATTTTGAAAACAAATATATAAATCACTAATGTCTATGATGTTATATATTACATTTTCAAAATGGGAAGACATAGAAGTATAGAGAAGTATAGTAATAGAGACATTTTCCCCCCCTTTGGACTAACACATGATCTTTGCTCCAAAATATTAATGAGTGGGCACTCAGGCTTCTGATTCAACTTGCAAATATTCTGCTGTTTGAATGAGCTGAGCATGTATGCATGTGGATGTGTGTGCACAAGTCATAGGAAAAGGAACAAGAGCTTTTATAAACACTTCTACAATATTTCCTCCCCAACCCTTTCTGTAGGACAGAACATGTTCTAAATGGCTTTCTGAGCAGCACAGTAAGACACCATCAGGCCCAACTTCTCCAAATCTTATTTATGGTGTAATGGATACATGACATCAGTGGTAGTTTGAACTTGTGGATATCCTAGAACTAAGACTATTTTCCCAAAAGGTTTAAGACATTTCCGGAACCTGCGTCACCTGACCAGTATTAAAAGGGATGGTGAGTAAAGGGGATGTTCTGCTCTGATGTGAGCATGTTGGGAAGAGGCCAGTGCTCCTCCTACCTGGTGCAGGTCCACGTTCACGTTGCATTGTCTTCTACCCATAAGTATTCACTTGGTTTCATTGTTTGCACTCACGGCATCTGTACAGCTTTCAGTTACTTTGACTAATATAAGACAGTGTCCAGAATTTGTGGCTTATTAGAATTACCTGGGGAATTAAGAACAAAAACAAACAAACAAGTATAGCTGAGTTCTAACCTTACGTGAATTAATTTGTTTGGGGCAGAATCCAAGGATGGCTATATAAAAAAAACTCTCCCTGAGTTTCTAAAATATAATCAGAGATGAACATTAGAGGGACTAGCTGGCAAAGGCCTCCTAAAAACTTGTTTTTTTTAAAAAACAACTCAACTTGTTTATCTAACTTCTTGCAGTGCTCAGGCAACTTTAGCATGCTAAAAACTCATTTTTGTTTTTATGGTATATGCAGATGGTGTGGAAACTCAGAAAACTCCTTTCATGACAAGGAAAAGAACTTAATATTGAAGAAATGAAGGAAGAAGGTATAGGCTTTCATCATCTATCCCCAGACTAGCTCTAAACAATGAGCTCCAATGTGAAGTTACTGAACACAATAATAGAGCATTCATTTGGAGTGGGCCTCTTTGTTAATTGGTGACAATTAGGGAAGAGTATTATTCTTCCTGAAATAATAGATATTTTAATGGTATTTTAAAGCATAATTACTTGTATTTCTTACATTTTCAGTGGTACCATTAGCTTTTATTCTATGTTTTTCTTCTTGGTTTACTTATTTTCATTTGCTAGATAACAGAACACTATGATCTGGGACCCTAATGTTATTTAAATTGAAATGTTTATTTATGAGAATTTGAAAACAAACGAGTCAGCTTCAGTTAGTTCTCAGGAAGACTCAGCAATAGCTGATTGTTTCCTGACGAGGGTAGTTGTAACCAGCATTTCCCAAAGAAGACGTCAGAGGTGCTTGGTAGGCCAAGTGTTCCAGGGTCAATGAGCCTTGGAAACTCTGGATTGAACAACACTGAATGCTGCACATGTCTTTGCTTCAGGATTCCTTAGAGTCCCTAATATCCTAGTGTGTGATATGGCTTGTCAAGAGAGGGATAGTTTATTCAGAGTTTTTAAAATGTAAGGAGCCACGAACACCCATGTTCTTCAGAACCTAATAACACAGCTCTGCGAATCCTTCACTTATATCTTAAGGATTCTCTGCTTCAAATGTCACCTCATCCGAGAGATCTCCTTTTCCCCTGACTATCCCATCTAAATATCAAACCCACATCAATTTCTACCCTCTTACTCTGCTTTTCGTTTCATAAAAAAAAAAAAAAAAAAATTCTTCCTGTTTTTCACTCCTCCTTAGAATTCAAGGCTCATGCAACTACAGTCTGCTATCTCCTTAGTGCTTTCTGTGTAGTAAATAAAATAATAACAATAATTATATATTAATATTCTTCCAGTTCATTCCTGCTGTACTATCCTTAGTACCCGCTCGTGTCCCCAAGTCCACCGAGATGGCTGCTTTATTTCTAGGCATCAGAGCTGTGTGACAGAATAGAGAGGGAGAGAGAGAAGAAAGTCAGCTGGGGCCATCCTTTCTCTCTGGAAAAGTCCCATTTCCTGAGTAGTTTCCAACTGTAGACTCCTACTTCTGTCTTACTGGCTGTGACATGCCACATGACCTCCACAAGCTGCAGGACATTTTATGGAGGTAAGTATTTATCTGGGAAATTGCTTTTTCTGAATGAAATAGCATTTCTGTTGATGAGGAAGAAAAATATGCTAGGCATCGTCGTGCATGCAGCCTGTCAAAAGAGCCCGTGGCTGTCACACAGCTGCACTCATGTCACTTGTAGGGGACCTGTAGGGATTTGAGTTTGCAAACCTTGAACTCGACATTTCACAAAGCCCTTGGCAGTCTTTAAATTTTATGACTTTATCTCCTATGTCTCTCCAGCCAATACCTTTGTTTTACCTGTGCATAGATTTGCATGTGTTGGGTTTGAATTACTAACTGAATCATTAAGGGGGGAGGGGAAGCTTTCCTTTTTTCCTTTCCCCCTTTGAAAAATAGTCAATGCTTCCAGGTAATGGTCATTGGTGCTTTGCAGCCGTTCCTGGTTGTGCTCACTGAAGTAAAACAAATGCTCTGGAACCAGTGAGCACCCCTCCCCCTGGAAGGCTTGTCACGCAGCCATCACGAGTCCTAATCACGGGCTCAGGAACAGTGATGGTGCTGTCATTAGGAGGTCAGAGAGGAAGCTGAAGAGGCTCTGAAGGCTAAGGCAGAACAAGACTGACAGAGAACACATGGGGGAAAAATCAGACTCGAAAAAGGAAACGGAGATGCATGAAGAAAGCACTTGGTGAAATGTGTTGGAAATTGGAACACTTGGTTCTATAAAATGTCCTGTCACCTTCCAACAACTTTCCATTTTGTTATTTGATAAGTGACAAGTTTCATATTGCACAGGTGGCCAATCCCACTAAAAATAGTCCCTTGGGCTTTATCAGTATCATTTATCAGAGGCAGCAGAGAATGTGGCCCTGCACTGGAGACCTTCATTCCAGGGCTCTCCACACCCTGACTGGCCAGTGAACTTGGGGATGGAGCAAGCTGATATTTACCGAGTGCTTAGTAAACTGGGGCTTTGGAGTTGACGTGTTCATATTTGTCCTATTATTTATTTCTTGTAAAACCCTGCTAACATATTACACAGGGGGAAATTGAAAACAGTGTATGAACTTAGACAAATGGCTTCAGGCTGTTGATTTCTCATTTTCTCTAAGCTGATTGAGGTTGTGCTGGGTGACAATCCACTTCATTCATTTAATGATGGTGTTATTTTTAGCACATGTCTTAGTTTCCTCATTTGTAGAGTAGAGATAATAGTATCACTATACATTCCTCTCTGGGTTTGCCCGGAAATCAAGCATTATAATAACAGGTAACAGTGCTTTTAATGCTGTCAGATTAGGTTATTTTGGGACTTCCAATTTCCACTTTAATGTTTTCACAAAAATATGGAATTGCATTTCTGTTTGTGGCATGAGATTTCAGGATAAAGATTATTTTCTTTCCCCAACAGGGACACCTAAGTGACTCATCAGCACCCTTAAATCAATGGGAATCCCCTCCTCCACTGTTGAGCAGTGCAACATTTGTAATAAGATGACAAATATCTATAAGTGCCTTGGGACTCCAGTCTGTTCCATTAGTTTGTCTGTCCTTATATCAGTGTAATGTTATCTTAATGTTTTAGCTTTAAAGTAATTCTTGATGACCAGTAGTATTAGTTTGCTAGTTTCTCTGTATTGCTTCACCTATATTTGGACTTTCACAATTTTGAGTTTGCTAATCCAAGGACATGTAATATCATCTCTCCTTTTATATGTCTTAATGTTTCATAGTAATGCTTTAGAATTTCTAGTGAAGGGATCTTATGTATCTTTCCTTAGATTTTATTCTCATCTATGATATTTCTCTCTGTTTGTAAAAATATCTTTATGATATTAAAATCTCACTTTCTATTTTTTCCTACTGGCATACAGAAATACATTGAATGTTCTTATTTTGACTTTGAATAAGTTATCAAGGGGGTTTATTAACTAGAAAATTGGAAAGTTTGGGGTGTGGATTGTTTACATATTAAAATTACATATGAATAATCACATTTTTATTTGGCTCATTTCACTTACATTTGGTGATGGACACATCAGCTGGTTTTATAGTTTGGCTATTGTGAATTGTGTTGCTAGAAACATGGGAATGCATGTATCACTGTAGTGTGATGTTTTCGATTCTTTAGAATAAATTCTAAGGAATGGTATAGCTGGGTCATATGGTATTTTCCATGCCTAGTCTTGTAAGGAACCTCCTGATTTCCAAAGTGGCTGTACTAATTCACAATCCCACCAATAATAGTACTAATTCACAATCCCACCAATAATATGAAATTGTTCCTTTTGCTCCACATGTTCTCCAGCATTTATCATTGTTTATATTCTTGCTGACTGCCATTCTGACTGCAGTGAGATGAAATATTAATGTAGTTTTGATTTGTATTTACCTAATTACTAAAGATCTTGAAGGCTTTTGCATGCATTTGCTGGCCATTAGTATTTCTTCTTTTGAGAAATGTTTGCTTAGTTCACTTGCCCACTTATTAATTGACTTTTAGTGTAAAGTTTTTTGAGCTCTTTATTTATTCTAGATATTAATTCTCTATCAGAAGAGTAGATTTTCTCCAAATTTCTCTTCACATTTTTAATTTTTAATTTTTTTTTCTTTGTTGCAAAGAAACTCTTCAAGTTGATGCTAATTTGTTAATTCTTGGTAATACTTTCTGAGCTTTAGGGGTCCTATTGAGAAAGTCATTGCCTGCACCTATGTATTAAGAGTATTGACTCTATATTTTCTTCAAGGAGCTCTGTGAAAAATATTATTGGGATTTTGATGGGAATTTCATTAGATCTGTGTTTTCTGGTAGTAATGCCATTTTAACAATATTAAGTCTGCCTGACCATGAGCATGAGAAGTCTTTCCATCTTCTTGTGTCTCTTTCAATTTCTTTTTTCACTTTTCTATAGTTTTCATTGTAGAGGTCTTTGACCTTCTTGATTAGATTTATTTTAGGCATTTTTTAGGCTATTTTGAATGGAATTGTTTTCCTGATTTCTTTCTCATCAAATTTCTTTTTGGTGTATTGGAAAGCCATTGACCATTGTATATTGATTTTGTAACCTAAAACTTTGCTAAATCTATCAGCTCCAAAAGTCTTTTGGTTGAGGGTTTTTTGGTTTGTTTTTTGTTTTTTGTTTTTTTTTTTTTTGTCTTCTAGATATAGGATCATATCAACAAGATGATTTGACTTCTTCTTTTCCTATGGCTATTTATTGAATTTCCATTTTTTGCCTGATTTCTCTGTCTAGAGTTTTAAGCCAAAGAACTCTGGCTTGCTCTATATTGAATAAGAATGGTGAGAGTAGACATCTTTATCTTGTTCTAGATTTTAAAGGACATTTAATTTTTCCTCATTCACTCTGATGTTGGTTTTGGGTTTGTCTCATCTAGCCATGTTTCTTCTCTCCCTAGTTTATTTAGTGGTTTCATCATGAATGGGTGCTGCATTTTGTTGAAGAGTTTCTATGCATTTATTGAAATGACTATATGATCTTTGTCCTTAATTCTATTTATGTGATGAATTACACTAATTGATTTGTAGAAGTTAAACCATACTTATAACCCTGGGATAAAAATCACCTTGGTCATGATGTATAGTCTACTTAATATGTTGTTGAACATAATTTGCTAATATTTCATTAGGATGTTCCCATCTAAGTTCATCAGAAACATTAGTCTATCATTTTCTTTCCTTGATGTATCTTCATCTGATTTGGGTATCAGAATGATGCTGGCTTCATAGAATAAATTTAGAAGAGTTCCATCATTTTCTATTCCGTGGAATAATTTGAGAAACTTTTGGCATTAGTTCTTCTTTAATGATCTCATAGAATTCAGCTAAGAATTCATGTGGTGCTAGGTTTTTCTTTGTTGGAAGGCTTTTTAATACTGCTTCCATCTCACTGCTGGTTTTTGGTCTGTTTAGCTTTTCTGTGGTCTCTTGATTCAACCTGGCAGGTCATATATGTCTAGAAATGTGTCCCTGTCATTCAGGTATTTTAATTTATTCGAGTATAAGTTTTCATGATAATCCCTAATGGTTTTTAGACTTCTGTGATGTCTGTGGTGGTTTCTCTTTTTATCATATTTATTAATTTGGGTCTATCATTTTATTTTGGTTATTTTGATTAATGGCTTATCAATCTTGTTTTCCTTTCCGAAGAACCAACTCTTAGGTTCATTGATCCTTTGTGTTTTTAAAAATCTCTATTTCATTGATTTGGACTCTGATTTTAATTTTTTTTCTTCTACTGGTTTTGAAATTGGTTTTTGAGAGTCTTGAGATGCCATTTGATTATTTACTTGGAATCTTTCTGATTTTCTTATGTTGGCACTCAAGCCTATAAACTTTGCTCTTAAAACCTTCATAGTGTCCCAGAGGTTATAGCAAGTTGCATCAGCATTCTCGCTTGATTTCTAAAACTTGATTAAAAACCTTCTCCATGATTTCTTCTCTCTCCAATTCATCAATAAAAAAAAAAATGTATTGTTAACTTTCCATGGTTTATATAGATTCTGTATTTTTTTGGTATTGATTTCTCATTTCATTCCATTATGATTGGGAAAAATGTAAGGAATATACTTACTACTTTGTGTTTGCTAAAAGTCTCCTTGTGCCATAAAGTGTGATCTGTTTTGGAGCAGGTTCCATGAGCAGATGCTAGGAAAGTGCATTCAGTTGCTGTTGGATGAATTATTTTCTAGATGTCCATTGGATTGCTTAACTTAGTCCTGTATCTCATTTGCTTAGCTACTCTTCAAATGAGATTTATCCATTTGTGAGCTCTGGGGTTTATATTCATTTCTTTTGTGTATAGTATTTCCTTAAGTATTTCCTGTAGTGTTAGGCTAGTAATCACAATTTTTTTTTTTTTTTTTACTTTTTGCTTATTATGGAAGGTTTTTCTTTCAATATCGTCCAAAGTCCTTTGGATTTTAGAGTTTGTGCACAATGATTTTTTTTTAATTTTTTATTTGTTCTTTTTACTTATACCAGACAGTAGAATGTACTTTGATATACTTTACATACATGGAGTATAACTTCACATTCTTGTGGTTGTACATGATGTGGAGTTTCACTGCTTGTGTATTCATAACTAAACATAGGAAAGTAATGTCCAATTCAATTTACTGTCTTTCCTATTCCCATTCCCCCTTCTTTCCCTTCATCCCCTTTGTATAATCCAGTGAAATTCTATTCTTCCCTCCCCCCAACCCCCTGCCCCCTTATTGTATATTAGCATCCGAATATCAGGGAGAACATTCAGCCTTTGTATTTTGGGATTGGCTTTTTCACTTAGCACAATAGTTTCCAGTTCTATTTTTTTAAAAATTTTATTTATTTATTTTTTACATGAGTTTTATTATTATTATTATTATTTGCATTACAATTCTTAATACACCTTTATACCACAATTTATCATATCTCTGTATACAAGATATGTTGACACCAAATTCACATCTTCATACATGTATTTTGTACAATGATGAGGGTCTCCTTCCACCATCCATGCAATTCCCCTTCTCTCTCCCTTTCAATTCCACCCCTCTTCCCTATCTAGAGGTAATCTTCTTTCCATGCTTTTCCTCCCTACCCCATTTTGAGCCACCCCCTCTTATATCAGAGAAGACATTCGGCATTTGTTTTTTGGAGATTGGCTAACTTCACTTAGCATAATCTGCTCTAATGCCATCCATTTCCCTGCAAATGCCATGATCTTATTATTTTTTAGTGCTGAATAATATTCCATTGTATATAAATGCCATATTTTTTTTATCCATTCATCCATTGAAGGACATCTAGGTTGACTCCACAGTTTAGCTATTGTGAATTGTGCTGCTATAAACATTGATGTGGCTGTGTCCCTGTAGTATGCTGTATTACGGTCCTTTGGGCATTGGAGAAAGGATAGCATCTTCAACAAATGGTGCTGGGAAACTGGAAATCCATATGCAACAAAATGAAATTGAATCCCTGTCTCTCACCATGCACAAAAGTTAACTCAAAATGGAACAAGGATCTAGGAATTAAACCAGAGACTCTGCATCTAATAGAAGAAAAAGTAGGCCCTAATCTCCATCACGTGGGGCTAGGCCCCAATTTCCTTAATAAGATGCCTATTGCACAATAATTAAAACCAACAATCAACAAATGGGATGGATTCAAAGTAAAAAGTTTTTTCTCAGCAAGAGAAATAGTATGTGAGGTGAATAGGGAGCCTACCTGCTGGGAACAAATTTTTACCCCTCAAACATCAGATAGAGCCCTAATCTCTGGGGTATATAAGTAGTTCAACAAGATAAGCACCAAAAAACAAATAATCCAATCAATAAATGGGTCAAGGACCTGAACCAGACACTTCTCAGAAGAGGATATACAATCAATCAACAAATACACAAAAAATGCTCTTCATCTCTAGCAATCAGAAAAATGCAAATTAAAACTACTCTAAGATACCATCTCACTCCAGTAAGAATGGCAGCCATGATGAAGTCAAACAACAACAAGTGCTGGCGAGGATGTGGGGAAAAGGGTACACTCATACATAGCTGGTGGGACTGCAAATTGGTGCAGCCAATTTGGAAAGCAGTATGGAGATTCCTTGGAAAACTGGGAATGGAGCCACCATTTGACCCAGCTATTCCTCTTCTCAGACTATACCCAAAGGACCTAAAAACAGCACAATGATTTTTTAAAAGCCCACACACTCCATTGCATATCATCATGAAATTTCAGTATATTAACACTAGAGAATACCTTAAGTATTTACAAAGAAAAGAAACAAAACAAACAGCATGAATTATATATATGTATATATATATATATATATATATATATGTACATATATACACATATATTGTACATATATATGATATACTTAAAAATCTAAATACAGCCTAATTCTGTGTGTACATATATATGCATATATACAGACTATATATATGTATATATGTTTATACATATATATAAATATGTTCTGTGTATACATACATATAGGGAATCACACTGTCATTAGATTTCTTAAGAACCATACAAGTAATAAAAAGACTAATTTAATAAATAAATCATTTGAAAGTCTTAAAGGAAATTATTATTTTTGTATGATTCTATATATAAACAAGCATTGAGAAGGTGTGAAGGTACAATAGAGACATTTTTAGATAAAGTCTCCAGAAATTCACTCAATCCCATGTGACCTAATCTATTATTCCTACATTACCTGAGATAGCTATGTATTCTTCCTTCCTTCCTCTAAAACTATTGCTACACTCCCTCAAATGCAATGTTCATCTGTGAAATACAATTTAAATTTAATTACTAGAAAAAAATTAAAATTTTATAAAACATAAGCCCCAATATTTATTGTTAGATTCAACTTAATGTAAAATGTATTTTGATGGCTATTCTTTGGAAAAAAACTAAATAATAAAAGAATGGTGAAAATCTGTATATTTTGTTTAAAAAGTGAGTGTAGATCAATAACAGGAGGAAAATTGAAAAATGTACACATACATGGGCAATAAACACCCCTGAACAGTCAATGGGTCCAAGAAATCAAAATGGAAATTAACAAAATATTTTAAGATATATAAAATGAAAATACAGTATACGGGAACCTTTGCGATGAAGCAAAGGCATTTATTTCTAAGGAGAAAATTTATAATTGTAAATTTTGCGACATTAAGAAAAAAAGAAAATTTCTCAAATAGTAATGTAACTTTTTGCCTTAAGGAGTTAGAAAAAGAAGAACATACTAAGTCCCAAATTATTAAAAAGAAGGAAATAATAATTATGAGAGATGAAATAAAGAATTAAGAAAGATCAAAGTGTTGATTCTTTAATAAACAAAATTGACAAACCTTTAGCTAATCTAACAAAAAAAAGAAAGAGGATTTGACTAAATAAAATTACAATTAAAGATGAGATATTATAACTAATGCCACAGGGATACAAAGGATCATAAAGGCTGCTACAAACAATTATATGCCAACAAAATAAACAATCTAGAATAAATGGATAAATTTCTAGAAAATATAACTTGCCATATCAAAATAATGTAGAAATATAAAATCTGAACAATACAATAATGAATAAAGAAATTGACTCAACAACCAAACATTTTCCAAAAAAAGAAAACCCCAGAACCAGATGTTTGAATACTATCAAACATTTAAAGAATTAAGACCAGTTTTTCTCAAACTTTTCCAAAAAAAAAAAATCTGAAGAGGAGGAAACACTTCCAACTTCATTTTATGAGGCCAGTCATTACCCTGATGCCAAGGTCAGACAGGGACATTAGATGAAAAGAGTATGAGTGGCCATTATGCCTGATGAACATAGATGCAAGAATCCCCAACCAAATACTAGCAAATTGAACTCAACAGAACACTAGGGAAGCATACTGTGATCAAATGAAATTCATCCCTTGTTTGTAAGGATGATTCAACATATGTAAATCAATAAATGTTAGCAGAATGAATAATAAAAGAGTATGATCATTTGGATAGATGCACAAAAAGCAATTGAAAGAATGCAACAAAAATTCTTAACAATTTGGCCATAAAAGAAATGTTTTTCAACATAATAAAGGTCATATATGATCAGTCCACAAATAATATCATACTTAGTGATAGAAATTTGAAAGTTTATCCTTAGATCGGAAACAAGACAAAGATGTCTATTTTCAGCATTTCTATTCCACATGGTACTGGAAGTCCTCACTAGAGCAATTTGGCAAGAAAGAAATGAAGGCACCCACACTAAAAAGGAAGAAATAAAATAGTCTCTGCAGATGATATGATCTCATATAAAGAAAAGCCTACATACTTCACCAAAAAGCATTAGAATTAATAAGTAAATTCAGTAGGGTCACAAGATACAAAAAAAATATATATATATATACAAAATTAGTTGCACTTGCACACATTAACAATATTACCTGAAAAAGAAAAAAGACAATCCCATTCATATTGACATGAAAAAGAATAACATATTTAGGAATACAATGAAAATAAAAAGGTGAAAAATCTGCACATTGAAAAACTAAGATGCTGATGAAAGATAATGAGGAATACACAAATAAATTAAAGATTTCCCATGCTCATGGATTGGAAGAATTAACATTGATAAAATGTTCATACTGCCCCAATCTATATATCAATTCAATTCCTATAAAATTTCTAGTGGCATTTTCCAGTGACATAGAAAAAAAATCCTGAAATTTGTATAGAACCTCAAAAAGATTCTAAACAGAAAAACTTATCTTGAGAAAGAAAAAACAAAGACAGAGGTACCAAATTTCCTGATTTCAAAATATTCCACAAGTTTATTGCAATTAAAAGAGCATGATATTAGCATAAAAGCAGACACATAAACCAATGGATCAGAATATAGAGCTCCCAAATAAACTCAGGCATAAACTCTCAATTAATATTTGATTGGAAGACCAATAAATACAATATGTACTGGATAGTCTCTTCAGAAAAATGGTGTTGAGAAAATTTGATATGCAAATGCACAAGAACAAAATTGAAACTCTCTCTTAAAAGGCAAAAGTTAACTCAAAATGAATTTAAGAGTTAAATGTAAGATCTGACCAGGAAACCATCTAGAAGTCAACAAGGGGAAACATTTCTTGACATTGTTCTTGGCAATGGTATTTTTGGATATGACCTCAAAAGCATAAGCAGCAAAAGCAAAATAAACAAATGGGACTATATTAATATAACAAGTTTTTCTACAGCAAAGTAAACAATTGACAAATGTCAAACTGGAGTGGGAGAAAATATTTGCCAATATGCATCTGATAAGAGGTTAATATTGACAGTAATTTAAGGACTCATAGAATTCAATAAAATAAACAAATGAATGAAATATATTATTCAATTAACAAGGGACAAAGAACTGAAATAGACATTGTTTTGGAAGACGATATATGAATAGTTGACATATACATAAAATGATGCTTAAAATCATTAATCATTAGGGAAATGCAAATGACAATCATTGTAAAATTATCACTTCATACTGATTACAAGGACTGTTTTGGAAAAGACAAGAATAAGTGCTGATGAAGCCAGGGAGAAAACGAAACCTTTTGGAACTCTTGGTGAGAATGTGAATTGGAGCAGCTGTTGTGGAAAGTAATATAGAGCTCCTCAAAAAATTGAAAAATTACTACTGGAAGACCCAGCATCTTACTATGGGTATATATATCCAGAGAAATAACATCAGTACCTTGCTCAAAGAGATGTCTACACTAGCATGCTCACGGATGCATTCATTATTCACAACCACCAAGATATGAAAATAACCTAAGTGTCTGTGGACAGATGAATATTAATCAGCTACAAATGATAATGAAATCCTGTAATTCCCAGCAACATGATGAACCTTGAAGGCATTATGCTAAGTGACATTAAGTCAGAAAAAGACAAACTGAGGGGTCTCATTTGTATATGGAATCTAAAAGACAAAAAAGCCAAAAAAAAAAAAAAAACCGGGGTGGGAGAAATGGGGTATTCAATCAAAGAGTACAGATCTTTAGTACTAACACAAATAAGTTCTGGGAACCAAGGTACAACATGGCAGCTGTTGTTGATGATACTTTATGGTACACTTGAAATTTGTGAAGAGTGTAACTCTTAAGTGTTCTCACTGCACACACTCAAATTCACACACAGGGAGACATATCCATGCCCTGTGAGGTGATGGATCACTAACTTGATTGTGGTCATCATTTCATAAGATGCATGTCTGTCAAATCACCACAATGTATACACTTTAAATCTATACAAACTTAAATGTCAATTATTCCACAATAAAGCTGGAAAAAATAAAACAAAGAGTGTATAGATGATTAAAATCAAGTTTTTATTATGACTGAAAATTTTTGTTGTTCTACATTTGTAATTTCACTAAAAAATTATTGAAATAGTGATTCCTTATTTTAAAATGACATATATATGCTTATAGTTTAATAAACACTAAATATATTTATAATATTTAGTTTGTAATTCCACATGTATCCTTTCTTTTTACTTGTTAATTTATTCATTCTAGGTTGGATAAGTGTTGGTGACAACAGGATTTCAGGGAATAATATATATCTAAAATGTTTCTATTTTTTGTTTGAATAACATTTGTAATAGAAAAAAAACAGTCTTTCAAAATATTTCACAAAAATGGGGAAAGATTTCAAAGTAGTTTCAGCATGCTTTGGGTATTCATTTTTATCTCTTATTTAAAATGAAGCAAATTGTGATATATTTTCAACATCTACCTTCAATCTTTCACAAATAGAAAGTTCTAACAATCTACTCTGTAAAGTTTTAAATATGTTTACCTATGTTTAATGAATGATAGAGACTCATGAATGTTCTATTGTTTAATTTTTGTGATGTAAATAATAATTAAAATGTTTTATCAAATTTGTGAGGTGTTCAGCCACATTTTTCCCAGATGTACAATATTAATATTAACACCATTTTATTGACATTTGCATTAAATTTGCAGCATGTGACAAGATCCTGCAAAATTTCTCTAAGCATATAAAATTTTCCAATGTCTTTCCATCTGATCTGTCATTGAAAAGCAAGTTCATTCCTTCTTTGCATTGAAGTAGTAAGATGATTAAAAGTATCAAGGATGTCAAACATATAAGAAAATTTGACTGATCCAAATTTTTATCTGTAAATTTGGGGAATACAACTAATTTATTATTTTGCAGAAAGACCAGAGTCTCCCCTACTTTAGTTAGTCTAGACCAAGCTTTCCCCCTTAAAACCATTGTCCTGAGCATGGAAAGAAGCTGGATTAGTTTCCATAAATTATTCTGTAACCTGTAGAATGAGCTAAAATTTAACACATTCATGGTATAACTGATGACTTGCCTTTTCAGTAGTCAGACATTTTGGTAAAGAATGTTGTGTCATTGAGAAACATAACAATTATCAATATAATCCTTTACAATTTATATTCTAAATTTCAGGCCCAGTTGCATTTTTTTTCCACCATAAAAAAATCTTCCCAGACCCCACCATCATAGTCAAATTTCACATGTTGTAAAAGAATTACATTGTAATATATGACCACTCATCACTTTGTAGTATTAAAAAATCCTTGCTAGCTTGATTTATTCTGATTTGAAATTTGCTATGTGCCTGATCCTGAATATATTGAGCTATTATGGAATTGGAGAATGGCCTTTGGTCTAACTTCTTCATATTTTCACCCAACATTTAGTTGGGGGTATATTTCTTTTGTGTGTGTGTACATTTGCAGAGATATTCCATACTTCACTGCTTAATTAGCCAGTAAATCTCTGCAACTAGCAGTGTGGTTTTAACACTTCACTGTCAGTTATTACTTACAACAACACAAGCTCCGTCCATGTTGCAAGCAAACTGGCATGAACTCTTTGGCCTTGGTTTCTGTGGAATCCTTTCCTCATCATCATTTGGATGAGAGCCACATTCAGAAAAATTGTGCCTCTCCTCTACAAAAAGTCCATGAAACTTTTATTTTTACCACCAGTATTTTAATCTTAAAAACAAATAGTAAAAATTAAAGCAACCGTATTTAAGTGATAAAATGTTTGTCTATAAAAGATTTATGGCAATAAAATCATTTTGAAGTAGCAACACACTTACTTTCCCCCTGAGTTTCATATACTTTTGGATTACCATTGACTAATCTTAAACTATCACAGAGAATGACAGGGTTCTTCTGTACAAGTCTATTATGCACATGTCATGCTAGTTCCATGGCTTGAACTGGTCCGCAGCTGGATCATGCATGTGTATAGAGTGGCAAAATCAAAATCATTTCAAAGAAGCCAAGTTGCAGGGCAGCCAATGAGAAGCAGGCAGAGAAGGTAACTTATAAACGGGACAAGAACAAAGAGTCAACCAAGGAAGAACTTGCAAGAAAAAAAGAATTGACTTGCTATTTTCCCTGATGTGTTTGGCCGTGAGACAAAGAGCAGTCAAGGGTCTTTTAAATTCACTTGGAGAGCCTGAAAAGCATTCATGATATTGTCCCCAAATCAGGAAAGCAAACAAAAAAGACACAATTATTAGTTGATGGAAAAACAAAATACTCTGCTTTAAAGGATCATCACGAAAGTATGATATGATTTCACTGGAAGACGAAGAAAAAAGAGATATGGAGGCTGAAGGATCTAAGAATGTTTTCTGTTCTTCAATAGGAAGTCAATAGATGATGCCTAAAACTTATTAGTCAAGAGAAAGCAGGTAAAGTATATTACTTAGAATCATGCTGGTGGATCCAGGATTAATTGCTTAAAAATTGTTAGTTGTCACATGTGGGATGGAGAATGCAAGAAAAAAGTAAAGTGAGAGAATTCTGACCTCATTAAGTTTCCTAAAACAATTTCATTTGGAAATTCTGTGCATCTGTACAATCATTTAATGAAAGATGTTCGTCTAATTTATTAATTCTTATTTTTAACTTTAACATAATGTCATCTACTAAAATATCTTTTTAGACAGGTGTTTTGCTAAATATTTGTATATTCAAATAATGTTTAAAACTAAAGCTCATGTTTCATAACTATGTCAAATATTCTAACAAAAATTTAAGCCAGTCTTAAAACTTTTAAAATTTCATCTGAAAATTAAATTAATTTCCCATCATTGATGTTTGTGTTTAAGATTCTAGAATTTTAACGTTCTAACAATCCAATCCAGTAGGAGTGAACATTTTAATGGTTCAGGAGGGGTGATTGCTTTTCGTATGTATGACTAAAAAGTGACTCAGGAGACTTCATATTATCTTTTTAGACAACCTTTTCACCTCTGAGCAGAGAAACCCTTGATCCTCAGAGGAAAGGCATTTGTACAAATTTCAACCAAGAAATGAGGTTAGAGTGGAAAGTATTTGGCAATGATAAATTCTAGTCCTTGCCAGAGTACAGTTATTATACTTTCAGTTTGTAAAATTTCAGTTTGTAAAATTCAAATAATCTTGCTTAGTATAAATATGATGATGTTCTTTGGATATGCAAGTTAAATTTGACATTAAGACAGGTGAAAAGAGCTCAGTGATGAACTTGGTTTCATCAACTTGCTAACACATTCTGACAACCTCTGTATTGAGATTTCTTCTCCTACTTCTATATTTATTTTAAAGGTACAACAAGTAGGAAGCCAGGAACTTCAACCTGGAATGAATTTCATTCTGCTCAGTGACCCGAAACATCTCTCTGGGAAATTCTCACTTCAGTCACATGATCCTTGTTTGTTTTTTTAGTCCTCTATGACCCAATCTTTTCAGTAATTCTGATCCTTCTAAATGAAAAATTATTCTCTGCAATTTAGAGCCTCTGAAATTTTCACTTAAAATGCTACCCAAGGAGTGTAGATGGAGAGGGGAACTGGAAAGAAAAAAAAGGAAACCCACATGCACATATGAGAAAGCTGTCTTGGATTATTCTGGAGCAAAATGGCATTTGTATTTAAAATAGAAGAATTGCTTTCTTGCTCAAAACCTATGCTCCCTGTAAAATATACCATCTGTCTGGAAATTAACTATAGGTTTCTCATTGACCTGGAAGCAATTCAGTCCACGAGTATCAAGGCCAAGGGAAAAGAGAGAGATAGCATAATAGCCAATTCATGACACAAATCTTCCATTCCCCAATGAATGTGCAATTGAAATCAGGTTAACATGAATATCAGGTCACAAAGTAGTGCAAGGAGACTGTGTGGAAATGCAAGCACAGAATGACCTGCTTTGCCTTGGTCATAGTGGCTAGCACCTAGTTTTAAACTTCTTTGGCCATATACTTGATTATGAGAACTTCTCTGTTGGTTTCCTCCCCAAGATTTCACTCCATCTTTATCTTTCTCTAATCAATTCTCAAAGGCTCTGAAGTCAGGTAGACGAGGTGATTTCCACATCCTTCTTGTAAGTAGCCATAAGGAGCTTAGCAAGAGAGATTATAAGGATCTATCAGATCCTAAATGAACCTCTGAATTACTCCTGACCATAGCTGATCTCATCCCATCCTAACCCTCATAGGAGGCTCAATTGCCAAATCTACTTCTGGCCTCAATAAGAAGAATTTGAACTGCTCACATTGTGCCCAGGTCATGACATGATGCTATATTTGTATCTGGGCATCCCCTCAAGTCAGTGTGCTCTATCCCAGACCCTCTGGGTTTCCCAGTTACCTGTGATCTCTGGCTATATGTTTGCAAGACAAGTCCAATACAGTAGGTATACCAAGTCCAGGTCCCTGTGTGAATTTCCCCACTTGGGCATTAGGGAGGAAATCTCAAGTGCAAAATGTTCTGAACTGAAATCATGATCTCTCACCCTCTGAAATCCAACTTTCTGTCTGGTCTTTTCCATTATTGGTTACAGTCTGCACTCCCTAAGCAACTAAACTGGAAACATTGGTCTTTTCCCTGATTCCCACCTCATTTTGGTAATTCGTCCCTATCCTGTTACTGCTATTAATTTATACTGTCATGTCCCTCCTCTACTATTATAAAATCTGATTGATGTAAGCTTTTGAAGGACTCTGTGCTTCCTCAGGATAAAATTCCTTCTCCTTAGCAGGACATGAATTGCTTTTCTGATCTGACTCTTGTCTCTGTCCCACATTATCTCTTGTCCTAACTGTTTTGTTCACTTTAATGCTTGACAATTCCAGTCTTCTTGTGTTTCCTAAGCAAACCAAGCCATTTAATGTCTCTGGGCTTTACATGTGTTAACCCTTGTGAAGCCTCCTACCCAGTCTAGCTTGGGGATATCTGATCATCCCTCAAAGACTAATCAGGTTTTACCTTCCTGTGGATCTCACCTATGCACTAGACCCTTCCTAAGGCTGTCAAATCTCTTGTGCCTCTAGTCATTTTCTTCTGTTTTCTCTACTTCTTTTTTTTAAGTATTTTTTAGTTGTAGATGGACACAATTTATTTATTTGTTTGTTTTTTATTTTTATATGATGCTGAGGATTGAACCCAGGGCCTCACACATGTGAGGCCACTTCTTAGCCTACTCTTAGCTTGAACTTTCTCTGAAATTGCACTCTCTCATACCCCAAATCACCTCCCAATTGGCCAAATCCAGTGGTCCTTTTGAGGAGCTGAGGTCACTTACGACAAAGAACATGTTTGGTATTGTGCATTATGTCCCCATCTTGGATCTCTTCTCTGTGCTATCAAGTTGTTGGGCCCACACACTCTCTTGATTTCCCACCAATCCTCTGTCCAATTCTCCTTTAAATTTCCTTTTGTTTATAATATTTAATTTTTTAATGTTTCTTGGGCTACATTCTTAGCCTACCAACTCACTTCATGCTTTACCCACTTATAATTTTTTTCAAGTTATATGACAGTAGAATGTATTTTGATGTATGAATTTGCCCACTTTTAGTTCTCGGCAGACACAACATCTTTGTTGGTATGTGGTGCTGAGGATTGAACCCGGGTCACACGCATGCCAGGCTAGCACGCTACCGCTTGAGCCACATCCCCAGCCCTCTTCTTAATTCTTGATGGACAGGAATTCTATCACCAGCATATAATCCCTCTGCCCCAGTTGCCTCTTCAGCTCCACCTTATCTGCAGTACTTCCTAATAGCTCTAGTATAATCTGATTCCAGTCATCTTTTCATATGTTATCTCTCATCTCCATCTACCTTATACTTCATCAGTGTCCACACTGAACCATGAATAACTGTAATGTACAACATGATATTCCTTGCTCCAGTGTTTTGACTGATCATAACACCTCTCCCTGGAATGCTCCATTGTGACATGTTTATACTTTCTACTCATCTTCAAAAGCTCAGGAAGTTCTTTTCTCTCTCCCTTCTACTACCATTCTTAGGGTGTATACCCACAGACTTAATTATTTTACTCTCATCCTTGCTCCCCGTATTTTTTATTCATAGAAGATCCATTCCTCCTTTGTTATCGATAAAAGATCCATATTCCAGGCCTAGGTTTTCTCTGCTCCTCTAAGATCTGACTTCTAAAACTATTTTTTTTTTTTTGCGTCACCACAATTTCTGCCTCCATTGGATGTTTCCTTTCAGCCTCTGAAGGTATTTTCCTTTTTCAATATTTTCAAATTGATCTTTGTAAGTTTATATCCTTAACCTACCAATGGACCTCCATGAGCTTACCCATTTTCACAGATATTAAACTTATATACCTAACATTGCATTCAACTTTCTAAAAGTCTATTCCAATTGAACATATTGGAAAATGAATTCATCTTCCCCTCTCAGTCCTGATACTCCTTTATTCTTTTATTTTGTGAAATCAAATTCTGGCCAATCATCCAAAATGGAAAAAGATCTTCCCTGATCCTGGTTACATCTTTTCTTTTCTCTCTCACATTGAATGACTGTTTCAATTCTCTTACCTTCTACTCATTCCTCAACTCATTGCAATATTATTTCAAATAACATATTCTTGAAACAGCTATATCAATATTACTAATTAATTTCTGACTTTAAAGTCAAAGACTACATTTTTTACCCTTCTCCCATAAATCTCTCTGAAATAACTGAGCTGAATGCGTATATGTCTTCTCTGAAATTCTCTAAATGTGATAAAGATAGGTCTGCCATATCACTCTCCCTCTTCTATCTATGGTCAATCTTTCTCCAAGTGTTTCACTTCTTCTACTCCTTACCATACAGAAACTCCCCCAATAAACTCTCTGCTCTCCTATTCTCATTCTTTTCTTACTCTACAGCTGTTTCCATCTCTTCTCCAGAGATATATTTTTTAAAAACCCCTCTTTTCCTGTTCTGCATTTCAAATTTATATTTCTAATTGCCTTTTGGCCATGTCTCAAATTCAAAAAGTATGAAAAGGATCTAATAAATTCTTGTCTTGTTCCTCTCTTGATCCATCTCATCCTAGGTCCCCCATATCAGTGATGTTGGGGAGTCTTGAGATAGGGCTGGAACAGTCTTCCTCTTCCCCATCTTTTATGTCTGGGTGATCTGATGATGTCACTTCTGTCCACACTGTTGTCCCCTCCTTTCATCTCTGTTGCCATGACAAGTTCAAAATGTCTCTTTAAGTTTTTTTTTTTTTCTTTTTTCAGGGGTGGGTACTAAGGATTGAACTCAGAGACACTGGACCACTGAGCAATATCCCCATCCCTATTTAGCATTTTATTTAGAGACAATTCTTAGTTCTAGTGCAGAAAACTGTTGATTAGTGCCTTGCTATTGCTGAGGTTGACTTTGAACTCAAGATCCTCCTGCCCCAGCCTCCCAGGCTGCTGGGATTATAGGTGTGTACCACTGTGTCCAGCCTTTCTTAAATTTTTTTTAAATAGATGCTTCATTGGTACCCTTTTAATTCATTCTCACATCATTTTCTTTTCCCAAACATATGCTTTGTTTTCTGATTGATAATAAGATTAAAAGGTTAAGATTGATAAGAAAATCTCCTTCGTTCATAGTTTAACCTTTGCTGTTATTTAGATGAATCTCCTTTCCAGACTTCACTTTCACAATTGTTCCTCAAAATAATTAGGATGCTGGTTGTTCTAGGACATGATATACATGTTTCCATACTATTTATCTATTTAGAGTAAAATAATCAGGAACTTGCTATCTGCCAAACTCTACCCTATGTACCAAAGATACAATGGTGAATAAGACAAAATCTTCCCTTAATATTTATAGAGATCATAGTTCTAGTTCAGAAAAACACTAATAAAAATACATAAAATAAAATGAAGTGTGTTACCTGCTATGCTAGAGGAAGTGTGAGAGTCTCCTTCCTCCTGCTAATGATGGTGTGGGTGTTGGTGTGTAGGCATGAAGATTGGTTACAGAAGGAGATGTTATTTAAATTGAAGCAATTAAAGAAGAGGAAGATAGGTAAGGAGTTCAATTGCAAGAAAAAGATGACCACACATTAAATAAGAATGAAAGATGTTCAATATAGTGATTGCTCAGAGCATACGAAGGAAAATTATCATTATGGTGAAACTGGTAGGGTAAGAAAATACTAGATAATGAATGTATTTGTAAATCAACACAAACAGACCTTATTTAATAAGCAACTGGGATTCTGTTCTAAACAGGAGTATGATGGAATCATCTTTGCGATGAGAAGAATTATTCTGGCTGGAGTGTGAAGAATAAAGTGAAAGTTAGGACCTGAGGAAGTGGAAGTATTTAAGAGCAATCCCTGAAATTCTTGAGAACAGCCCACTGGCCTTGCTGAACTCTTTGCTACATAGACAGAGGAAGAGGAACTGATTAAGGAAACATTTGTGAATAAACAGCAGGATTTCCTGATTTCTTTCTTGTTGATGCTACAGATTAAGTAGATGAGTGATGACTAGTAGGCAAGGCATTTGTATTTCTGGAGCTCTAGAAAGAAACCAGAGACTGGAGATGGAGAGGTCAATTGTATTAGCATACAGGTCTAGCTAAAGCTATGGTAGCAGGTGAGAACACAAGGGAGGGTCTGAGACTGAGAACAGGACTCAAGATAGCCCTGCAGGAATGTCCACACTTTATGGATAATCAAAAGAAGAGGACACCACGTCCTAAGAAAGTCAGAGAAGCTGTTTCAATAAGGAAGAAGTCAGAAACGTCAAATACTGCCAATGGTAAGAATAGTGTTACATTTTAAAAAATTGTAAGTGATGATGCAAACTGTAAATGATGAAAGGGTGTCATGAGTACGTTTGGTGAGAGCATTTCCAGTAGGGAGTTAGGCAGAAGCATCACTGCTTTCGTTATTCGCCTGTCTTTAGTCCACCCCTTGGCTGGGCCGGCTGGGCTGCATCCCACCTCTCACATGGTGCTAGTGGCAGGAGGCATAGCACAAGCAGGCCACTGCATTTCACTTCTCTTCAGAAACATTATTACAAGTTAATTTTGCCTTTCCTGAGGTGCCAAGGAATCATGAAAGATGGCAGAAGCAAGACCTCCTTTTAAGTGTGATTATCTTTGGCTTTTCTGTCACAGGGCTTGGCCCAGACTTTGCACTCTTCTGAGGACAGACCTACCTGCTGTCTCCTCTTGGTTAAAATCCCATTCATTTTCAAGAGTTGGGTCAAATGTTATTTCCTCCTAAACACATCTTGGCTTCATCAGAGAATTATTGCTCTCTTTTCTGTGTTCTCAGGGGATTTTTGTATATAAATTCAAAAACTGTTTAAAACATGCGGCTTCATGATAGAGTTATGTAGGTAGCTCTGTCTTTCTCTCTTGGGACCAGCACACTGTCCTCTCTATCTTTGTAACCCAGACTTCACCTAGCGAGTTAAGGTATTAACTCTTGTTTATGGAATAGAATTGAAATGTTTATATACCATAGTTTGTCTGATCACAATAAGTTATCTTGAAAATCCAGACTGAGTTCTTCAAGAGGGGGAAGAACATTTTTCATAGAGAAAAAAAAAAATCTATGAGAGAGTTGAAGTTACTTTTATTCCTTTTTTATAGTATGAAGGCTGCTACCTTTCTGTAAGAAGAGCTCTAAAAGTAGAATTCTAGTCTTTCAAAAACACTTAGCTAATACTTTCTTGAATGTAAAGGAGAGAGTTAGACTCATTAAGTAGTATTTTGTGACTATGGTTTGTGAGCAGCTGTCCAAGAAAATGCACGTGAGTCTTGGGTCTACCTGTAAATGGGATTTACTTTGCATAGACAGTTTATGCCACATGATAAATAAGCAGCTTGCTACTAGAGGTGATAGTGTAATTAAAATTGTGCTCCTAAGGATAGAGATTTTAAGCTGTGACTAAATGAGGTTTATGTTTCTTGCCAATCTTCTGATTTTTTAAAAAAAATATGATTTTATTTACATGGTTTCAGACTGGGAGGACTTACATTTGGTTCTTTAAGCTGATTATTGCCAATGTCAAGTTGGAGTTGTGACATGGTTTTTCTGTGACACAGCAACATTTGAGATAGGTATCAGTTTTCAAGTCTCCCATGAATTCTCAGGCCCATGAATACAAATGCAATCTGAATATCAGCTAGAAATTGGTGACTGCATGGTATAAGATTACTGAAGTTGTGAATCTCTGAATTTTTCTCATCAAAATATTTCCTTTTACGGGAACAAGTTAATCCTTGGCTGAAGACTTGAGGAAAATAAGCGAATACCAGAAAGTGCTAAGAACTCTTGAAATGTGTTCATGATTTGTTGACTACTCCCTTCCTCATCCCACCAGATAGAACACAGGGCAAATGACGTGATATGTGTCAAATGTATACTCATAACTCACCACTGTTAGCAAGACTTATAATGGTGTGTTTTCAGACTCAATGAAACTGCCCAGGCAGATCAACATCTCATTCGGTAGAGCAGCACTAATAACATGGAGTGGTTTTTGAGTATATTTAGCGAAGCAAAGTCTGGATTCCAATTATTTCTTAGGGTGGAGGGGGGTAGGTTCTGCTCAGAGATGCAGAGAAACTCAAATCTAATCTGTGTTCTCTATTAGAGAGCGAGAGACCGTATGAGAAAAAGAGGGATTAATGTGGCTTTACATTTTCTCAAGTGTTACACAAGGAAGAGAGTGTCATCAGAAAACAAAAGCTTCGAGTTGGAGTTACAGTCATGTATTTTAATGAATGAATTTTCAGTTGTTAATTCGTTAAGCAAAATAATGAGCAAAATTTTTAATAAGGTGGAATCACTGTTTTTTTCCCCCATACTAACAATGAAACTTTGAGTAGATCTGTTTACAACAGAGAATGGCAACAAATATTGAGGCATTTTAAAAACAGTTCATTGACACTTTTTCATGAATAAGTGATATCCGACCCACCTCTCTCCCCTGCGTCTAAATTCACTGCCAAAATCTTTGGGACTGGACACCTGGGGTGCTTGCTTCCTCTTTGAGTGCAGGCTTCCTCCTCATCTCACATACTGTTGACCCAATAAATTCCATCTGCTATAGTCAGAAGCCACATCCGGGCAAAATCAAAGAGAAAAACAATTGGTGCTCATGCGATAGCCATGTATCCTACTTTCCTGTCCCCACACTCCAGTGGCCCTCAGAAGCAACGTGAGTCACTCTTGACTTCCCCATTCCTCAGATCAATTTTGGTCAGTTAAGACTCTATGGATCTCATTTCACTAGTATTTTTCCAGTGTTGCTGCCTTTTACCCATGCTCTGCTGGGGACAGGAGTGGCTCCGTCCCCCTGTTATAGGATATCCAGGCATCAGTGTGCAGGAGAGAAAGCTCTGGTCTCTTCCTGGCCCTCAGACACCATGTGCTTTTAACTGTGCAAGTTTGTTTCACTCCTGGTCATTCGATGGACATTCCGGGCTAAAGCTTGGTAGAGAGACCTTTCCAAGCTGTTCTTGTGAAGAGACTCCCTTTTGATTTTATTTGTTCCCATCATTCAAACTGAAGTGTGCTCTGGGGGGAGGGGGCATCACCAACCACTAGAGCCAACATGAGCCTAATTACAGGGTCTTTTCTCCTGTTTTTAAAGACTATGTACTAACAATTTTTATGGATTTCACCTCTGTCACTACTGGGCACATGATTCTGCTGAAGCCACAGTTATTTTGCAAGTCAGCGTGGACGTCTCCAGGACTGGGTTGGAGTTACATGTAACTTTGCTCTAAATTCTCCCTTTTACTGGAAAAAAAAATATGGATGGAAGGCAGAGGAGCATAAATCTTGTAAGCTGCTTTTCCATGACCAGCCAGAACCAGCCTTGAGTGAAGACACCGCCTGTTGCTGGTGGCCACGCTCTCTTCATTCTGATTTCAACAAGCATTTGTCAGCCAGAGAAGCATTAGAAGGTAAAAGGGGATCAACCAGTTGTTAATCCAGTTGTGACTTTGGTTTGGGGTTCATTTCTTCAAACAGCCAAGTCACGTGTTGTTCAGTGATGGAGTGCTTTTGTCCTGACCAAACTTTTCATTTTGTACCTTTTACCATTGTTTTTGGCCTCCGACCAAGCCTCACATCTTCTGGTCACAGAATTCTTTTCTGCAGACTCCAGTGTAGGCGAAGGCCTCTGGGTAACTCGAGACGCCTCAATTCCCTGCAGACAGCACATTAAAGCGAGGTCTGCTGGCCAGCTGCAGAGACAGGTGTTATTCTCCCTTAATTTACACCTGCCCCCATTTATTTACCCTAAGAATTCCTCTTACAGAATTGTTCACAAATGCTGAAGGGACTGGGTAGTTTTTGTCAGTGGTAGAGTCTGAGATGGAGATGCTTTGTCTGCTTGGTAGTTTAGCTTCACAAATAATAATTCCAGATGTAGCGAGCACACTTACTCTCTGGTTGATGTTTTTATCTGCCCTGCAGTGAGCAAGAGAAGGCGTAGTGCAGTTCATACACAATGTGTTTACCGACTCAGATTCCATCTCAGCTCTTTGGAAAAGGCTGGCCCCTGCTGTTTTCTGAGAAACTGGAGAAGTGAAGTAAACATGATGATAACTGGCCTCCTTTCGTCCCTATAGCAGAGCCATGAAGACCTGAACTGGTTTAGTCCTATCAAATTGAACACCGGATGGACTAACCCAGATCACGTTTTTAGAGTTCTATTACACCGATGAAAAAGGAACAAATGTCAGAGTGTTTACTACTGACTCTACTGTTGTTTCCAATCTGTCTTTGGAGGAGCTAATGACTTCGATTGAAGAATGAGTTTGGAGGCTGGCTGAGTGCCCAAGATGTGGCCTGACTGGTCAAAGTCATGGCGACTCCACGTTGTGGGAGTTTGTTTCACTTTTTGATCAGAAATTTAGCCTTAAAATTCCTCTTTGAGGTGCCTCAGCTGTGCATTCCACCTTCTGGTCCTGTTTACCTCAGTGTTAGTCACTCTGTGTTTCTACCCTTCTATTCTTCTATCTTACCTTTCCGTCTCCAAGCACAGCCTTCCGAATGTCTGCTCAGATAGAATCTTCCTTTTGTGTGTCTGTGTTTGTGTGTGATAGCTCCTCAAGTAACGTTCTTTTAATTTCTTCTTGCATTTTTTAAAATCCAATTTTCTATAAGATCCGAGGGGCCAGGAAATGAGTTTTCTGACCCACCTTCAAACTGCTACAACAGTGAATATTTATTGAATAAATGATAATAGAACTTTCTAGTACTGAATACTCACCCTTGTGTTTAATTTGACAGAGTCACAGGTATAAAAGGCAGATTTCACTATGGTGCTATAGTGCCTCTCTCTCAGAAGAGTAGAAGGGCAGGATTTGGGATGAATTAGAACAAAGACTATTTAATACCAACTTATGTTACATAGCATAATGTGTTCCATTATTTGATTTAGGTAATGTATAATTAAGTGCTACATTTTCAGTGAAACTATGAAGCTAACAGGGGGACTATGAGTTAATATCTAAGTGATATTAGGAATGATCTCTTCCGAGATGTTTTAATAGGACGTAGGCCAAATGGTAGAGAATGTCCTGTTCCTGTCTTCCAGAATTCCTGGAAACAGGTTCTTAAGGAAAATGGCACAATCTTCATGTAAATACCCTGAGACTGTCAGCATCCTTGGACTCCTTTCCTTCAGACAGGTGAGTTAGGAAGCCAGCCAGATGTCATAAGTGGCCTCTACCATACTGCCACCTGGAGACTTTTTTTTTTTTTTTTTTTTTGGTGGTGGTGCTGAGGATTGAACCCAGGGCCTTGTGCATGCAAGACAAGCACTCTACCAACTGAGCTATGTCCCCAGCCCAACCTGGAGCCTTTTGAAGACAGGTTGGCAATGCTATCTTCCAGGCCACCACAAAATGCCCTGTACCCCAACCACACGTAGTAGTCCATCCTGCGTTCTCCTAGCTCTGGTGCCTCTGCGTGGGACACGTGGTCTTCACCTGAGCTGCTTCTCCATGCCTTCTTTTCCCTTCATCCCCTAGTTATTACCTACTTCTCTTGCAGCTTTAAAATCAAACATCTTCTCATCTTCCCACCTGTCCCAACCAGAGCTGGCACTTCCTCCTTTCTCCATCTCTTGCGCATACCTCGTTTTATCATGCAGCACACGACCTTTGTTCTGATCTTTGGTTGTACTTGTCTAATGTGTGGAACATGGATTCCATGAGGGTGAGGACTGTGTCCTGTTTTATCTTTGGCTCTCATGAATCTAGGGCTTTCTTTGTTCTCTCTCCTGATCTTCCTCACGTGCTGCTCTATAGTAGAATCTTGGGTACATAGCAGGTGCTCAGTTAATGTTGGTTAGATGAATGAATGAATATGTGAGTGAGAGGACCACATTTCTAACTGGTCTGGAAAGTTAGGGGTGGATGAGGGCAGCATTTCCACCCTGTCAAGGGGTCAGTGAGCAAGGGACATGGAGCAAGAAGGCTCAGAGCTCCAGCTGCTCACTTTCTGGGAATTAATCTTTCACTTAACTTTGTCCTTCTCATCTGTTCTTTACTGTTCAGGAAAGGTGCGTGATAAATGAAGCAATGGAGTCAATTCCTAGCATGAAATTCCCTCTACTGTGCCCTCTGCAACTGGCGTTCATGAGCCCTCTTATCCAGTGTTTTATATTTACAAGCAAAGGAGATTTACCTTTTGTCCATAATAAAAACGGGCTTACTATGCTGGTGCACAGTTGATAAATACCACAGAGCATGGTGTTTCTCTTGCTGTGTCAGAAGCATTGACTGTGACCTTGGTCTTCTTGTGCTGGAGTTCCCTTCCTTCCTTATTACTCTGCTAACCATACAGAGCTGCAGACCAACACTTACAGGTCATGTTTTGAGTACTTGTTATTTCTCAAAACAAGCACACAAGGAAGATGCTCAGAAATCCAAGTTTTACAGAGAAGAAACAGAGGCTCAGAGAGGTTAAGTAACGTTTTCAAAAGGCACACAGCTATTGAGAGGCAAAGGTGGAATTTGAGCCCATTTGGTTTGGGTCCAGACTCTGTGCTTAATGACCACGATAAGATTTCTTTTTCAGAAGTTGACTCTAATTGTATAAAAGAAAACTATTTACAGGGAAGAGCCCTGAGCTTCTGATGCAAAGGATTCTTGGAACTGTTCCATAAAAGAAAAAGGAAAGAGAAAAATAACTCCTTTTGCAGCCGCAGACCCTGTTAAACCTTGGATTCTCATGGAATTTGTATCAAATGAAATAACTGAATATTTCCTGAAGCAAGTAACTGGTTCTGTTGGTTGGCAGATCTCTGACTCCTCTTAACCCCATCCAGAAGACCATGGCATATAACCTAGGTGCCAGGGAATTTTAAGTCAAGATGTACTTGTATATGAAACTGTTCTGTTATTGTTTTACGCTTTCATTCCTGCTTTAAAAAATTAACATTTAAAGCTACCTATACAGCATATTCTTTTATTTTTTTTTTCTGCAGAAAGGGTCAAAAGATAAACATTAGCTGTCAGCTGCAAATCATCTGAGATGAAAGTGATGTTCTTTTATTATGGTATCAGAGGAAAAAAAAAAACTTTTGGAGTGAAATCCAGTAATCCCTCATTTCTGATTCCATGTCTACTGAGACGTTTGCATTCACTTGCAGCCCTGGGTGAAGTACTGATTGCCGAAAGGTAGTTCTGTCTCACGGGGCCGCTGGAATGAGATCTAGTAGAAATTTCATTCAAGTTGAATGAAAAACATAAAAAACATGAAAAACTTCAGGAGCTCAGAAGTCTGGCAAAGATGGACTGCTTCTGCGTGTCCTCCCCACAGTTGGTTTATTATGAAAGTCTTGCAAGTTACTATCATAGTACTTGATTTTGAATATCATTATAAATTCCTAGAGTCCACAGCCCACAAATCAGATTTCAATGGAAACCTTAATGTCGCTCAATGACTGGTTTTGCATCCATCTATCTCTCTACCTGCCTACCTAATAATTTTCTAAAACATAGTCGTATGCCTTAAAATTCTGTTGTTTCTCTCTTCTTTTTAAATATAGATACTTCTGAAGACAATCAAGTATTAGTTTACAGGAAATTATTAAAATCCTTCTTGGAATATGTCTAAGCTTATGCTGTGAAATGCACCCATTTCTGACCGGAGTTCTTCAACAATACTCTTATGAGATTCCATGGCACCATAGTTGACTAAATAAGTTACCCTTGACACACATCTTAATTTCCCATGGTTATATTTCTTTAAGTACTCTTCTGATTTCTTTTTTTTAAACAATTTTGTATGATTACCAAGTTCTCTATTTTGCTGATGTAAAAAAATTATACCTGAACTGTCTTAACATGCCTCTTTTTATTTAAGAGAAAACAAACAGAAAGATTTAAAGCATCTGATATGTAACTCCACGTGGTGGATCCCTCTCCTGTTAACTCACCCACATTTTCAGGAAGCTTGAATTTCTCCAATTCTACTTTAATGCCATTTCCCACTCATTCTGTTTTCAGTGGCTATGAAGAACAGCTGGTCACCATCTCGTGTGATAATAACCTCCATATAGTGGAAACTCAAATGGTTTTGGACATGGTACTTACAAAAACATCGCCTTGCAAATGATGTAGCCTATCTGGTATTTCCCCCTGTAAATAGCTAGATTCCTTATAGCCAATCCTTCCAGCAACTATCAGATTTTAGCTCTGTTTAGTATAATGCAAGCATTTTCTCTCTCCTCTATTCAGGAATGTCTTCCTAGGAGGTTTCACAATAAAATTTATTGTGTTTAATTTATGACGTACAATGTAAGAAGAATGGAATGCTGTTAGGATGTGCATTGATAATGAAAGGTTATTGTGGTGTTGCTCTGCTTTTACCAAATTTGCCAAACTCTGGAATAGAATGCCAATGAGATGGTTAGAATGCTCCTCACAGAAACAGGGAGGCCAGTACCTTCTGGTGGGGCTCCCTCACTGTCGGTTGGACCTTTTATTAACTGGAAGACAAGGCGAATGTTAGATCAGTGTTCCTGAAGATCCCAATCATGCCAAGTCACAGCCACACCCCAAGAGAGCAGAGGAGGTGACTCAGTCTTTCTGAGGTCGTCTTTTCTATTAGTTCCAACGTAGCCAAACCTCTGAAAACTTACATTTTGCTCTCTTTAGGAAAAAACAACATTGATTTTAGAGGCTTTCGATATGGAGACCAGGGGGATTTTTTTCAGGCTGCCCAAAGGAAGCTGGGTTTGGATCAGGAAGCCGGACTTCTCTTGGCATGAGTTTCCTACTTGAATGAGATTCCAGGTTGCCCCCTCCTCACCTCTCCCCCACCCCCCAAGCAGCTCGAAGCCCTGCCTCCTCCCTTGGACCATATGGGGAAGCTGGCTCAAGGGCTGTTATTCCACGGATTCCAAGTTCACGCAGCTGTTCAGCCCCTGCTTAATGTACCGGTAATTACAGCAGCCTGCTTCTCTCCTTCCAATCATGCAACTTTTACTGATGGAAAATGATTTGTTTTTAACAACTTCCATGTATTTTGTTCTTGCTTTAATAGATAAGTTGTCTTTGGGCATTCAGTGATTGAATTCTCTATAAAACAAACAAACAAACCCAAAGGTGACTCTATCAGTTCCCAGCTCCATAGGAGGGCTCCGTGGGACTAGCCAAAAGATGGGGTGTGTATGGGGGGGGGGAGTTAAGTGGGTGTAACTAACATGATATGAATAGGTCAGTTGGGAAACAAAGCAAGCTCATCGCCTTCTGCACAGGGAGGTGGTGAAAGAACATTTTTTAAAAACGTGGAACTGAGAAAAATCAAAAGTACAAATTGAACTCTGTGTTCGTGATCCAAACTCAATGTGCTCTCAAAGGATTTTTAAAACAAATAACTCAGGAGTTTTTCATTTATCTTGGGTTCAGTCTTTCAGAGGTCTAAATTTTCTACTTTGGTAGTTGGGATTAGATGGGGGTTCAGATGAAAACTAAGGATAGGGCCCTTTGCTGGAGTCAGACTAACCCAGTTCCCGGGCACAGATCAGACATGTACTGACTCACAGTATCAATGCATTGGTGTATAAAATTTGTCCATCCTGAAACCTGTGTCCTTGTATCTCTCGAAAAGACACTGCAGGCCAATCTAAGAGGATCATTTTTAAGGTAACACTTTCTCAGCTCATTAGAATATTTCATTTTGGACTTTTAGTTTTTAAAAACTGAGTGGCAGTTGTGGCAAATAATTCCAAGTTAATCTCTATGTGTGTGTGGAAATACTCCTTCCTTTCAGCAGGCAGTTCTAATTGGAGTGGAGCTGATCGTAAAGTGAACGTTTTCTTTATATCGAAATCCAAAATTCCAAGAAGCTAACAGGATGGCAGAGAACAATTGCATAGTGAATTTGCCTTATCTTGACATTTTAAAGATTCATATAATTTACCATTTAACTACAGTTAGAATATATAAACATACATTCTATCATGCTATTACCATTTTGACATTTGTCAGATCATGTATTTATATTTTTGATGGTCCAATGGATATCATGTATGTATATGTGAAAAAAAGTCTCTATGCATATCCATATCTTCTAGGGGCATTACTTTAGTACTTGTGTCTCCTCTTTATTCTAGCAATGGATACTTACTATGTGATGGTGGGAATCCCCTGTCTTCCCTACCACTCTTCTCTAGCCACCTCCAAAAGTTATTACTATTATTTTTTTCTTAGAGATCTGTTTGGCAATTTATGATACACAAATTTAAATTTAGGGCCAGCAATTTCTAATTTTTTAACAGTTTTGGCCAAAGAAGTCTCTGTCTTCAAGAACTACACAGCCACACCAGTCTCAAAGCTGCACCTCTGTTCTTCTGAAGTCCTTAGACTCTTGCTGTGGGACAAACTCCAGGGAAGGATGTTTCTCTATGAAGGCAAGGCTGAAACCTACATCTGATTTCTTGATTTATGAAATTATTGTTTTAATATTTTAAATCTAGTCTTGGGAATGAGGATCCTCAGGCTTAGTAAACACCAATCCATGTAGCTATCTTACCTCATGTTTCCTTTCCTCAGATGGTTGCATCAGTATCATTGAGAAGAATATTTTTAAAGCTTTAAGTCATTTCAATATCCACTGGACCCTAAAAAAGATAAATATGATTTGATGAATCTCAAAATAAAGTTGTTGCATGATAACTGTTCATACTTTTCATTATACTTGTTCATTCTTTTATTCAGCAAATTTTGTTTGAACACCAGACATTTCCCGGGGTCCAAGGACTCAGCAGTGAACAAAAGAGAGAGAAATCTCTGGCCCATGTAGGTAACAGTTTCATAGGAAGAGATAGATAAACTATACAAGTTTTAAAAGGTTATTATCGAAAGGGATAGAAAGGGATAAAAGGATTGCAATTTTACATGGGGTAGCAGAGAGGACCTCACTAGTAGTGACATACCTGTAGGATGTACGATGTAAGCTGTGTGGATACTAATGGAGAGAACTATACAGGCCAAGGCATTGGGGATGGACCTTGTGTGTTCAAAGAGTACAATGGCACATGCCCGTAATCCCACTTACTTTGAGGGTTGGTGCAGGAAGATTGTAAATTCGAGGACAGGCTTAGCAGCTTAGGGAGAACTTGTCTCAAAATAAAATTACAAAGGGCTGAGGATGTGGCTCAGTTGTAAAGCACCCCTGGGTTCAATCCCCAGTACCCCCCCCCCCAAAAAAAAGGGCAAAGGTAAAGAGTCCCAAGGAGGCAAATGAGCCTGGAGTGCAGAACACAATGGGCAGAGATTAGGATTATGAGATGTGGTCAGAGGAGAGGGAGAAGCCAGATCTTTAAAGACATAGTTCATTATAGTGCCTGAGGCTGTTACTTTGAGATATGGGAGACCACTTGAGTTTTTTTTTTTTTTTTTTTTTAACAGAAAAGTGGTAGAATTCTGCATACTTTTGAACACAGTCACCCTGGCTGCTATGCTGAAAGTTGATTTAAGGGCAACAAAGGAGGAAGTAGGGAAGGCTATGAACAGAGGAGTAGTGTTATCTGCTGGGTGTGTTCAAAGGATGTTGTCTGCAGCAGTGAGGGTGTCTCTGCCAGGGTTTGTCAGCAAATTGATGTTTTGGCCTGGGTAGCTCTGTTGAGGACTTTCCTGGGCTTTCGGTGGTGTATATTGGCTCCACTGGCTTCTATCTGATAAAATCACAGCACCACTCCCACCCTCAGCACCCCATAATGACCATCAAGCATGTCTCCAGATCCCTAAAGCAGATGAGCAAGGGATAGAACAGGAGGGGAGGAAGGAGATCTAACTGTATCCACTGGAATCGAGAGCTGGGGCTACGGAGAAGGCTACTCTCTCCTGGACCCTGTCCACAGCTCAGGACATGCATTCGCACATGTATGGAATCTCTACAATTGGAGGAGACTTTGGAATCCCCAAAGTGACCTCAAATGTTCACACTCAAATATTTTCCAGATGCTATAGAAACAGGGTACTTTTGAGGTTAAAGCCACGCCTATGTTTATTCTTCAAGGACTAGGTCCAAACTGTCCGCTTTTTTCTTCCCTTGGTTTTGTCAAGTCTGACAACTCATTGTTTGACTTCTATCCAGGTGAGTTCCCATAGCCCTGAACCCAGGCCCTTCCATATATGTTAGCATTATTAAGTCTTCAGATAGTTCCACTGACAGTTATAATGCGGAGCACTGTTTAAAGAAAGTACCAGAAGCTCACACTCATCCATAAAATGCTCACTTCTAAGGGCAGGTTTCTGCTGTAGGATACAGGAGGCGGAGACTGAGGTCATCAGAGAATCAGCCTTGCACTAGGAAGGGAGTCAGGTGGGAATTTCTTTCAGTGAGAGACAGAACAGCAGGCCGGATCCTTGACCTCTGTAATACAGAGATTAAGGACCATTGTAGGAAGGAGGCTGTGGAGCCAGAGGGCAAAATTTACAGCTCCAACCTTGAGAGCCTTTCCCTGAGGACTCTGCTCTGTTTTCACAAAGCCTTCTCAGAATGCCAAGGCCAGGAAAGATGGAAATGTAAACAGAAGGACACAGAATGGCCTTTGGTCTCAGGGTGAGCCACATGGCTTCTAAGTAAATGGTTGCAGGCATTTCAAGAGTGGTGCTGGGAAATTGTTTTATAGGAGAGAAAGATGCTCCAAATACAGAAAATGCAACTCCACCGAAGATAGTCCAACATCCTTTTGTGACAGGGAGACTGAGATATTAAATTCTTCAGGAGGGAAGATGAGTTTCCTCTGCTGCTGGGGCCTTACATGGTGACTTCTCTGCCTCTTCTGATGGGCTACAGCAGCTGTGTTTTTGAAGATGGGTCCATGATGCACCTGAGGGAAAGAGCATAAGAAGGCAGTGTTTGCATCTGTGAAATTGGACTGTTTATCTTTTCTGGTCCCACCTGGGACTCTAACACAGTGCTCACTCAGATAAGCTGTGTCAACTCACCTTCAGATGTAGGGGAAGATGCAGGCATCAGAAGAAGGTGAGAGAAATAATGATTTTAATAGTTTTGCCACCAGCCAGACTATAATTCAAAGAGAACTGAGTAGACCCCAGCTCATGATGTCATAAAGATGCATCTATTACTTTTCCTACTTAATCAGTAATTTAAACAGTAATCTCATCAGGCCCTAAATGATAAACTCAAGAGGTCTGTGAATTTGCTACTAATTTATGATCTTATGGCCACTTTATATTACATAGTCTCAATTCAGAAAATGGTATTTCCTGTTCAAGATATTAAAAAACCTGAAGTTTGTTGTGACATCAGATGCCAAATCTTTTCCCTTCAAATTCAGACCTGCTTTTGGCTGGAAATCTACAAGGGGAAATGGGCTTTGAGGGTAGGTTTCAGGGTACATCTTATTTCCCCTGGTTTAATACAGTGTCATCTTTCTCATTTCTCCAGCATCTCACTCAGCAGTGTCTGTTTTCCAGAACTCAGTAGTGGAGGAGCTGGAAATGTTTTACTTGCCATGGACTGTTCTTACTGGTCTTCAGAATTTTTTCGTTTAACTGACAGTTAAAATTAACTCTTTTGCTCAAGAATCATCTGCATGGGTTTGCAGAGGACCCCACTTCTGCAAACTTCTTGATTGGGGTGGATGCCTCTAGTCTATGATGGCAATTTGCAAAGCATTGAGACTCTGGGGAGCACAGTGCCCATCTTCATCTTCTCCTAGGGTCCCCAGCCCGTCTCTGGGACTTCTTAGAAGGGTTTAAGGGCTGTACTCTGTTGCCTCTCCCAAATGCTCACACAGTGAGACAGGTGCTTCCTGATTCCAGCAATTCTGCCCTGCATGTGGGACACCCCCCACCCAGGGCAGCACGCCTCCAGCTCCCTCTTCCCTCCAGCTGTGGTTCCCCTGAGCCATGAGTCCAGCTGAGCCTGCTTTCCCCACCCATTTCACAGCCTCTGATCATTATATGCTCTGAGAACAACCCCGAGTCTGATGGTGGGGTTGGGAGCAGTGCCAGGGAGAGAGCAGAAAGCACTCTTCAGATCAGAGGTGACGTGATGCCACCTACAATGTCCCTGCTTACTGTTACCCATGACAATGTTTAACTCTTTTCTGTTAGTATTTTATTCCATGGGTCCAGGTCAGGGAAATAAACATGTTTTTTAAAGTCCCCCACCCCAAATACTGAAAGAATACTAAGGATATAATGTTATGATGGTATATTTTGACAAATTGTCCCCTTAAAGAACTGGCATTCACCTTTTAACCTGTTTCGTATCATCTCAAATTCTACAAGTAGTAATGCAGAATATCTAACAAACATTTGTTAACAAAGAAAACTATGAATTCGGTTGAACTGAGGTGTTAACTATTATTTCTAAGGTTAATGGTTGACATTCCTTTTTTTTTTTTTTTCCTAAGCTTCCAGGAAAATGTTTGCATCTTAAAATTAAAGAGAAAAGAAAAAAAAAGTCCTTAAACTTAAAGGACTTGGTCCTTTAAGATAAAACATTTGAAGAAGAATGGCCAAGACTATTGTGGACATGTTCGATCTCACACTGGTACTAGGCAATCCCTCCACTAAAGAAATACACCTAAATCTCCTGATGGCACTTGGGAACAGTGGAAATAGGGAAAGTGTCAGTGGGAACAGGAAGAACAGAGGCTCTATAAAGTACAGTTTCTCACTGAACCATCCCTTTAAAAGGGACCATATATTAGCCAACAGAGATCAGTTACTGAAGATTTAAGTTTTTTTCCCATTCTCTTCTGTGAAGATATGACATAGAGGTTTTAAATATATGAGTTTATATCTTTGAGTCAGTTTTCAACTTTAAGAAATTATCTCATTATACATTGATAAATTGGGGATAAGATATTGGACCAAGGATTGATAAAACTCCATGTGGTCCATACACACTGATGAAAAGCTACAAGGAAAAAAAATGTATTATTTCCTTATATTTTTTTCAAATTTCAAAAAGGAGAGACAAAATAGACTGTAAACTTTTTTAGGGTAGAAAATTGTCACCTAGAAAAATTCTCTCAAGGTCAACTCTTCACACTCCAGCCTGTATGGCCAGCATCAGCTGCTAAAATACAAGCTGCAAAGTAGGAATTCTGCTCTCAAGTTGGAGCCTGGGGCAAAATGAAGAGGTGCAGCCAGGCACAACCTTATCAAAATGTCCTGCCATACTTTGAAGAAAGTGGAGAAAGTCCCTAAAACTTCACAATCAGAAGACACCACTACACATAAAGGTCTGCATTGCCCAATTTATTTGCTCAGTCGTCATCAACCCTTATAAACCAGCCTAAAGAGGAAGCCAGAGACCCAGGAATTGGTAGCTGATTGGAAATGATGGTGCCCATTTCCCAGTAACACAGGATCTCGAAACAAACAGCAGCTTGTCCTAAAGTGAAGTTCTGATATTTGGTTCCACATGGATTTTTTTTTTTTAAATAAGGTAGTAAATAAGTCTTATCTTTACTACAGAGTTTCTGAAAGATTCCTTGTTTTGCTCCTGGACCTGCACTTTCTGTGATTGATTACAATCTGAGTACATCTAGGCTTCTAGATTGTGAAAACCAAACCAAACCAAGGGAAGCCACCAAACCTGCCTGCAGAGTTAGAGAAGCCTTCTGTGGGAATGGCCCAGAGGAGGGTGGACTCCAATGGTCTTTCTCAGTCCACTGATTTCACAGCTTGCAAGAAGCGAGAGAAATGTGGATACTTCTTAGCTAGACTCAAGGATCAGAAAATGGGCGGAAGGAACTGAAACTAAGTAGCAATATTAACTATAAAAAAACCCTGTAAAATCCAATTAGAAGACTTTACACAGTAAAATTTTAAGGAAACAGAGTTTTATGACAGGATAATTTCAGAGCTAATTAAATGTTGAAGGCTGTTCTCCTGTCTCATCCTAGTCTAGAATGTTCCAACTTTCCTTTCATAGATTCTGGTGCCAACTTGTTTGATAAATAGTCTAAATGGTGCACAGACTAGATTTACTGAGCTTTATAGACAGTCATTTTCCAAACAAAAATGTAAAGAACCAAAAGTTACATAACGGGTAGAACATTGGATTGACTCGAAAACTCTCTGAACATTTGGTATATAATATTGCTTTTCTCAAAAACGCAATCCATCATGCTAAAAATTCAGAAGTCTGTGAGGTCACCAAAGATATTTTTGAGGGAACATGGCTGTCCTCTAAAGATGACAACATAAAAGTGGTCCATAAAAGTGTACTTATATTTTCTAAGTCCATGAAGTCACTCAAACTTTTACAACAATGCTTTTTTTTTTTTGTATTTTATTTTGAGACAAGGTCTCATTAAGTTGTTTAGGACCTTGCTAAATTGCCCAGGCTGGCCTTGAATTTGCAAACCTTCTGCCTCAGCTTCCCAAATTGCTGGGATAAAGGTGTGTACCACCACACCCAGCCAATGAATGCATTTTTAAATGCATCTACAATCTTCTATTTAAATTACTTTTAAAACATTTGGATACAGCTGACTTTTTTAAAAAAAATTGTGGTAAAAATGCATAATATAAAATTTTCAACCTTAACCATTTCTAAATGTATATATAATTCAGTAGTGATAACTATATCCACCATGTTACATTTATTGTGCATCCAATCTTCCCAAGTTTTTCATCTTACAAAAATAAACTCTGTACTCATTAAACAACCCCTGGGCCAAGGATGTAGCTCCAAGTCCAGCACTTGCCTAGCATGTGCAAGACCTGGTTCAATCTCCAGTACCACAAGAACAAAAGAAAAACTCTCCTCTCAAGTCTCTGGCAACTGCCACTTTGATTTGTTTCTATGAATTTGGCTACTCTAGTTATGTACCCCATGTTTCATTTATCTGTTTTATCCATGGATTGACACTTGGATTGCTTCTGTGTTGTGGCTCTTGTGAACAGCACTGCTATGAACATGCATATACACATATCTTTTTTGAGTAAATATGCAGAAGTACAATTACAGTGGGTTTTGTTTGTTTTGTTTTGTTTTTTTTTTAATGGACACAATATCTTTATTTTGTTTATTTATTTTTATGTGATGCTAAGGATTGAACCCAGTGCGTCACACTTACAAGGCCAGCTCTCTACCACTGAGCTACAACCACAGCCCTACAATTACAGTTTAATGTAGCAATTCTATTTTTCATTTTTAAGGAATTTTCATACTATTTTCCATAGTGACTGTACCATTTTACATTCCCATCAACAATGCACAAGAGTTCCAATGTCTTCCTATCCTCAGCAGCACTTTTTATTTTCTTTTCCCCTTTCTTTTCTTTTCCTTTCTATTCTATTCTATTCTTTTTTTTTATTTTCCTCCTTTCCTCCCTCCCTTTTCCCTTTCTTTCTTTTTTTTTTTTCTTTCATTCTTGCAATAGCATGAGAATGGGTGTGAGGTAGTACCATTTTGCAGTTTTGGTCTGCATTCCTTTAATGGTTGACAATGCTGAGCTGGTTTTCCATTTGCATATCTCCTTCTGGAGAAATGTATGTCCAAGTCCTTTGCCTGTGTCAAAATCCAGTTCAGCAGGTGTTTATCTTCCATGTGCTTCTCCAGTCTGAGTGTCTGAATTGTCATTGGATGACATGCTGCTGCTCAGCAGGGCATCAAAGCTGGAGTCCAGTTGCTGGAAGGACGGGTCAAACTGAGCACAGCTAGAACCTGGAACACAGGGGCATGGAGACAGTCCAGAGAGTCATTACTATGTTCCTTCATGTAGGATGCCATCAAATGGCCAGTCTCTATTCCATGATGCCATAACCTGGGTTCTTAGCAGAGAGATGCAAAGGGACATTTTGAGAGACAAAATAGCTTAGAATGAGGAGGGTAGACTCGGCACTTGCTTGGTTGTAAATCTTAGCTCCTTCATATAAAATGGATGGACATGCTTTGATTACATCATATTAGAAAGAGTATCTACTTCTTGCTAAGGGGTTTACTTATAAAGTTATAAGACATGGAGATCTGCTAAAGGGTTTTAGGTATTGCAAGTTTCAAAGAAGAGAACAAAAGAAATGATGAGAAGTTTAAAGGGAATTATCATAAGTAGATTTTTTTTTAAATGGAAGAAGAGAATTCCCCCAAACCAAAGCTGTAATGAACACAATTAAGTGCTCAGTCTTGGTTCTATTGCAGAACTATTGCAACTTAAATGGGGAAATTCATTTTAACTCTCCAGCCCCTGTTTGCTTAAATATAAAACAGGGGTAATACCTCATCAGACTTTTAAAAAATAAGTAAAGAAGAAGATGTGCTCAGTGTCTTGTGGTTCCTCAGCACCCAGGAACAGGGCCCTATTTTAGAGGACACTTGAAAGACTTGCTTTGCTTTCTCTATCCATTCCTTTTCCGCACCCACATTTGGGGCTGTACCCCCATCCCCGCACCTCACTTGTGAGCTTATCCCTTATCCAGGACCCAAACCCATCAGGCTCTACCTCAAACCTGGTTAGGTCTTTCTGGTGCTTTCTCTTCTCTTTCTGTCTTTCTTTCGGATGGCCTTACATGATTTGGCCTTATACTATTTTTTTTTTTTTTAAACGGCTTACTCCCAATTGCAACCTAATAACAATAAAAAAATCCCAGACTTCACCTTTCACACTCTCTCTCCTTTCCTCCCTTCATAATGTTTGGGAAGAAGTGGTGAAATCATGAATTAATGAAAATATGATTACACCGTATTTTCCTGAGGCACCATGAGCACACTATAAAGAATGTTCAAGGTACAGATACAATACCCACATGAAGGATGGCATGCTATTTTCAGTTTGGTTTTCATTGTTGGTCTTGGTAATAAGTATTTTGTTTCACACTGGAAGACCAGGGTTAGAGAGTTAGGAAAATATACAAGTAGGTCTAGGCACTGGGCTTTCTGTCTCACAAGCACATATGTTTTGTCCTTTCCAGGAGAGAAGTGACAGGGCAGCTGGAATCCGGGAACCTCGCTCTGATCAGGAATGAAACTGCCCAGGCTTCTGTGAAAAATCAGCTTATCTTCGTGGCCTCAGAATATTTTTCATTGACAGTTGCTTTCTACCAGAGTGGGCTGGGGAAGAAGCCAAAACAAAATAGACGTTTTGATGTAAGAATTAAAAACACAAAAGTCTTTGGCTCTTTTTACGAAAGAGCAGCAGAACAGAACTAGAAGGTAGAACTGAAGAAATATAAGTAGGGAAGAAACCTATGATCATGTGAATGGATTGTTGCATTTTCTTTGTACAAATTATATGTGGTGTTGGACTTCACGACTCTAGCATGCACAGTATTCCTTCCTTCATCAAGATTACAGCCCAGCCCTTGGCACAGTGGCCGTAGTAGGTGCTCAGTAGGCATTTGTTGAATGAAACAAGGAAAGGACAGAAGAAGAGATGGAGTGATAAAGAAGGCAAAAAGGAACACATATAACCGAGTTGAGATTTTTCTGTTGAGGTTGACAAGACATGTTAAATAATTTATCTTGTTCAATAAAATAAACCCACATATTTTCACAAGCAATGCAGTAATCTATAAATAAATTTGTAAATAGATATGCTTATAAATCATACAAAGGATGTGAATTTTACTTAAGTATTAGTATGAGTTGCTTTTGTACAATGCTTTGTGTTTGTTACAGGACAACAGACAAAGACCATAACTACTCTGGTTACCCCAAGTTGATGCTCAAATATTTTGGTAACTGATAAACCAAGAAACTGCATCAGCTCAAAGACAGAATCATCTTTCCTCCTCCTCCTCCTCCTCCTCCTCCTCCTCCTCCTCCTCCTCTTCTTCTTCTTCTTTTCCTTTTATACTGCAAGGTGTCCTGCTTGCTCTCCATGGAAATACTAAAATAAAAGTGGTCTGGAAGGACTAATGGCTTCAAATGGATAGCATCTCTCTTTCATGGACTTTGAGAAAACAGGAGCCACCATACCCAGGTGAGCTAGCTCCCCGTCAGACCAGAGCTGAAAGATGCTCCAACCATACAGCAAGGACCACTTGATTTTAAGGAGTCAGGGCTCTTGGTGGCTTTCACTGCCCTGATGGGAAGCCTCGTGCAGACCAAGACTCTCTCCAATTCAGAACATCTTATCTTATTAATCTAACAGTGGTATTCTCACAAATTCTTGTCATCTTTTCCATTTTGAAGATGTATTAATCTTTATAGGGTTTTCCTGTTTCTTTGGAATCAGGGTCTAGTGCTTAAAATTGTGGACAAAGTGCACCAAAGAGTCTAAGGTTTCATTAACAGAATCCAGCCTCCGTGGGTAGAAGCTAAACTCCAGCAGGGAGCAGCGTCCTCTAGAATAACTCTGATCATACACACAGAGAAGTAATAAAGCATATATTAAGAATTGAAGGGTTTAGCATTCTTATATATTAAGCTAAAGAAATAATGTTATCCTCTGTCCCTGAAATTCTGAAAATGCCTAGGGCGAGGCAGCTTCTTCTGATCCTGTAGACTGACTGATCCTTCAAAACACCCGTGAGTCTACATGGGCCCTTCCTAGATGCCTTTCACAGTAACTCCTAAATGAAACCACCAAAACACCTCTCTAAGGATCTGTAGATTTTTAGTTTCAGGGGAAAACTAGAAAGAGAATTTTACCTCCAAGTGTCACTGAAAACAGATCCAGTCCCATGCCCCAGATGGCTGGCTTTTCTTTCAAACTCCCACTTCAGCGTTTTCATGGGAAGTGTACCTTTCTGAGAGAGCCATTCATGATGGGCTCAGGTCTGATGATATAATTGAGTTTTGTTTTTTTTTTTTTTGAACAATGCTTTTTCAGTTTTCTTGATATAGCACTTTCATGAGAATTGTTGACAATTCCAAGTTAGGAAAGAGGACAGCCATAGCAACTGGCCATGCTGCAGGTATGTGGAGCCTCCAAAGCCTTTTATGTGTGTCTAAAATTATCATTTTGATGACAATGCTTAAATTTATTCCCAATGTTGCCATTCTTTTCACAAATCAATATGACTTATTGACCTTCTTTTCTTTCTTCTGAAATCTGGACTTTTTATTTTTTAATTTTTTTTCAGTTGACATATATTTGTACTTATTTATGGAGTACAGCATTATCATTTGATACATGTATACCATGTGTAATGACCAAATTGGAATAATTGGTATTTCCAGTTCCTCAAATAATATCATTTGAATGGGCTGGGAATCTTCAAACTCTTGTAGTGATTTTGAAATCCAGGTTTATTGCCTTTAATTATGGCCCTTTTCATAACCATAATATATCTCCCTTATATAGCTGTCCATCCTCACTGACCGCTCTACAGCCCAAGTGTAAACCACACCACCTTTGTGGTCCACTGTCACAGCCGCCACTATTCCATTACATGCCATTTCCTGCCAATCTCCTCCCACGAAGGAGTCATGGTGCCTTATCCCCTGACGTCTTTGTTGAAAATCCTTCCAAGTGCTCTGTTTTCCTGAGGATTAAATTCAGATTCAAACATGACTGACAACATGTATCAACACCTACCCTCCCTCCAACCTCATATGGCATCACCTCCCTGCGTATGCCTCCCACACCCACACAACTCAGCCACCGGGGGGCCATCTTTTGACTCTTCCAATTCTCCAAATAGCCTTCAGTGCTCTCTTTCTTCTGTCTAGGACACTCTTCTCACTGTTTTTTTGGCAAACTCACATTTATCTTCCGTGTTCTCACTTACATACAACTTCCCTAACTTGTGTAAACCATCTGTACATAATTACTATCTTTCAAAATACCCTGATTTTTTACTTTAATAGCATTTTTATTTATAAATTAATTTTAGAAATTTGTCCAGATTCCAGTTCTCCTTCCAGAAAACTATTCATACAGTGAATAGAACAGTCTCTGTTAGGCCAGAGACTAGTCTATGCAGTTTATACCTGTAACCCCCCGCGCTTTCTCAGTGCCTAGTGAATTATAAATGCACAGTCTTTGTGTTTAAAAAAAAAAGATATAAAATGGTCAAGTTAACAATATGGAATATCACATTTTTTTAAAATATTGTTGATAGTGGAACTAATGCACTCTACCACCAGTGATAAAGTCAAAAGTGTGGTCTTTTAAATAATTTTCAACTACTAGGAACTTTAGTCCTTTAGTTAAAAAAAAAAAAATCATCATGAATTACAAGCTTTCAAAGCAAGCTTGAACAATCAGGTGACTTGTTTGCACACCATCTGACTTCTTTGTATTTGAGATGCTGGTGTCTCTTTGGATGGAGAGTAAGGGGGTGCAGAGGAGGAGTGGTCTGACACTCTAGGGTGGGCTGTGCCTGGCGGGCATGAGGCTGGTTGGTGAGTGACTGTGAGGGGAAGCGTAGGTTGAGCGGACCTGGCTAGACACACACAGACACAGGAAGGCAGCTTTGACCAGAAACTATGTGGAAGCCTGAGATTAAACATAAATATTGTGGCAGAAAATGCCAGTGTTGAGTAAACAAAGACAAAAAGCCAGGCAGCTTCCCGCAGGGCTGCTGGAACTGCATTTACCAGGGTGAAGGAGAGAAGCAGAAGGACTGTGGGAGCTCTGCTGCCATCTTGCACCGGACAGGGCTCGCGTCAGATTCCACGAAAGGGACCCCAAACATAGGCCATGGGGTTGTTAAGGTGGCCTCTCCCTCCCTGTGGTCAGAGATTGGGATAAACACCAGAACATGGGGCAGATCTTTGGTTCCAGCCAGCATTGCCCTGGCTGGGCAAGTGTGGTTGCAGCAGTGCCAGCTCCTGCCGTGGTGTAACCAGTGGGCTGGAAACAGCCTATGGGCTGAATCCACATGAGGCAGTGGGTGGATCACTTCATTCGTGGCCTCAGACCTCTTCCAGGATTGTGCATCTTAAAGACTTGTCTAGAGATGGTCCCTAAGGCCTGTTGTGAGGGGCTAACCTCTGAATCATTCTTGGGCAAGCTGTCCCTCCCCTCCCAAGTCTTGCCTATCAATAACCTTTTTTTTTTTTCTTCTTTTCTTCCTGAGCACAGAATCACGTTATTTCCTAGGTCCTTTCAGGTTAATTATAGCCATATTACTGAATTTTGGCAATAGAATATAAATACCATCTCTAGATCTGATTTTTATAAGCTCTGGGGATTTCTTCCACCCTCTTCATTCTCTGCTGATTGTAGGAGATTCAGTAGAGAATTTTTAAGGTCTTAAAAGGTCGAGGAGGCATACAATTGAAGAATTCTGATTTCAGAATGACTGTCCAAAACTAAGCCCTCTGCTAATACACATTAGGCTTGTTTTGAACAAGAAGTAAACCAAGGGCCTATTAAACCACACTGATTTTGGAGTTGTATATTACAGCAGTTAATGTTACCTACTTGGATTGATAAGCATAGAAAGGAAGAACAAGAGAGTCAACGATAAGTAGAGATCCAGACAGAACATGAAACATATGAAAGATCAAAGCAGATGGGCAAATTCTACAGGACAAAAATGTGTTCCATATCAGTTTATTTTTGAGCTTTTATCCCTATGTTATAAGAGTAGGGTTACACATATAGACACTGAAATTATGATCCTGAATCCCAATCATTCTGATGGCTAAACATCCCTTTCTCTTCTTTCTCTCCCCAGTATCTTTATATCTAGTGCAGGCCACTGGACATTGCCATTTGCAAATGGGATGAGTGTGTTCAGTTCTAACACCGATGAAACCTCTCCTTTGTACAGTCACTGATCCCAGCTGAGGTTATAAAGCTGGGTGAAATGTATGGTCCGTCTTTTAGCACCAGCAATCTACTGTTTGAATAAACAGCTCTGACTGTGTGTGCTACACATGAGATACACATACAAGGCGACAGAAGAGAAAGGGATCAGTTTCCATAAGGGGATGTCATGAGCAGGGGTCTGAGAAACCCTCAGAGAATATGAGCTATTCACCCCAGGTTGAGAAGAATGTGCATGTGTTCCTGAATCCTCAAACAGCTTTTGAAAGAGAGAGAATGACTCTGAAAAAGGCACAGAAATGTGAAACATGATCGCATTTTTCAGGCAATGGAAAATTGTTCTGTAGGCTCCAGCTTAAAGGGCAAAGAGTGATGGAAAGTAACAGGGCGATTGTGGCCTCTTCGTTCAACCATTTCCTCATTTCCAATGAACTCTCCTCCCCCTCATCTCTGCCAAACATTTCCGTGGTTATACCTCAAAGTTGTCATCACAAGCAATGTGCCATTTCTGAACTCTCTGCTACAAGCAATTTGTCTCTGATCACCACTTCCTATCCTTCCAGATCATGTGCTCAGGGGCTTTGATCCCAGCAAATATTCAGCTTCATTAAGACCTTCAGTTCCATGTTCCTTTCTCTCATCATCAGTCTCTTCCCACGTAGTCTCTCTTCCCCAAATCAGATGTTATCATTCGTGTTGGGACTTGGTTATGAGTATTTTTCTGTAGTTATATAGCTTCTCTAAGTGATTCCTTTCCTTCTTTTGATTTTTGAATGACATTTAAATATCGATTAGTCAATAATCCATAGTAACTACTCCAACTGCCCTGAAACTCAAACTGGTATTTCATTTAATATCTCCAAATGTAGAAGTTTTGCTTGATTCTTCTCATTTCCTCCTCCTCTGTGTGGAGTCCATCATAAGACTTCGTGCTCTAAAGATACATTTCAAGCCCAGTCATAATATCTTCTCGATACCAACTCCCATTCTGGTCCTCTTCACCATTCTCTTGTGCCTCAAATGCCTGTCTAACATACCTAAATACTACCCCTGTCCAACATATCTCCCTGCTGCCATTTTGTGCAAGTGGCCACAGTGATCTTTCCAGAATACAGATTAAGTCATGTTTTCTGATTGAAACTCCTCAGTGCCCACCAACTCCATTTAAAATAAAATCCAGATGTTCAGCAAGCTCTTTAAAGCCCCATGCTCTGTTTCCTGCTTATTTAGCTGATGTTCATGCAGTCCAGCCGCAAAGACTTCTTACTCTCATTCTCAAACATGGCACACATCCCCCACCTTAGGACATTTGTCATGTTTTCTCTACTAAGAATCCTCTTTCCAAGACTTTTGATTCCTTCTTTTATTCAGATGTCATATCGAATGCCACCTTCTGTCTGATGCTTTCTCTGACTCCCCAACCCCAGTTTTAGATCAGCTGTGTAGTTAATATTCTATTACACCATCCTTTTTAATATTTTAACTAGGAATTATAAGTGGGTATGTGCTTTTTTTTTTCTCCCTGACCTAGAATGTAAACTCTCCTCATGTTAGAAGTTTTCCTATCTTTTTCTTGCAGTCTTCCTGGTGTCTAGAATATTGCCTGGTGATACTCAACAAATATTTGTTGAATAAATAAGTGAAACTGGGTCAGTGAAATTTGTTCCTACTCAGCTGACAGTGAAGAGCTGACATCAGGCTGGACAATTTGGACTTTATCCTATAAATGGTGGGGATTCAAAAGAGTCCAGGAAGTGACATGATGAAAGTCGTATTTTGAGAATTTACTCTGGGGGCTGAATAGAAGACCCATTGCAGAAAGCTAAGCTGTAGGCATGATAATAATATAGTAGACAGAAGATGAAACAATGATAGTATCAATGAGAAGAGAAAGAAGGGGAAAGTCATGAGAATGCCTGAGAAATGAGAAACAAAAGGCCTAAAGGACCCACTGGATATGATACTAATGTCAGGGAAAGAACGTAAAATGAACCCTAGTAATTTTTTCTTGGATAATCATGGAGGTAGAAGAACTGCATGATAATCATTTTGAGAAAAAAAAAATATTGAGTTCAACTTGAACAGTTTGACTTAAAAGCAATGGTAAGACAAGTAATTTGAGGTTGATAAAAAACAGTTGAACATATGGATTTGGAACTAAGAAAACAGGTAAAAAATAGAGCTTCAAATTTGTGAGTCATCTGCACAAAGACGGCAGTGAAGGACTGTGCAGAGATGAGGTCATCCAGAAAGAGCAAGATCTTGACAGGAAAGGACAATACGCCGGAATCACTCAAAGTACTTTTAACAAACGCCACCTCCCTCTTCCAACATAGGTTCACAAGTATAATGAACACTGTCACTGCTGCATATCAGGGTCCTCCATGCGCTGGGCTTGAAATGAGCTTGGGAGCTGGACTTGGGATGATAGAGACCAAGAAAGAACCTTAGAATGAAGAGTTTAAAGAGTTGTTACACAAAGAGAAATGTGGGAAGGAGATTGAGAAGTCCCACTGCAAGATGTAGGCCAATAAACACAAGCCAGACAAAAGCCAGATACATGCCTGTGAAACTGTCCCCCAAGGCTCAAGAAGCTATTGTGGTCAACAGCATTAGATACCAGGAAGTCAAGCAGCAGGGACACTGAGGGGGCACTGTAGGTCTGACAATGGGCAGGTCACTCATGATCCTTGTGAAAGCAGTCAGATTTTGGGATGGATGTATGAGTGAACAGAAAGTGAGGAACTAGAGAAAATGAATGCTGCTAATTATTTTAGGAAGGGTGGGCTGTGGAAAATGTGAGTCATAAGGCAGTAAAGATCCAGGCATGTTGAAAATATTGATTTGTCCTGTTTTTGCAGATGAGGCTGAAAGGGATAGAACTCAATGGAGAACAAGATTTTGAAGATCCGTAGGAAAGAGTTGTAAAGGCTGAGACCAGAGTCAGACTGTAGGAACTCCATGCACATAAAACCTGTCCTAACAGTCTAGGTGTCCAGGGAAGAGTCTTTAAATAGAGTTGGAAGGATCACTTTGTATTTCAGGCACTCTGCCATGGCTACCATGTTAATTGGATTACCCCAAGACAAATGGATGATAAAGACAAATTAAAACAGCTAAATGGTATTTACACTTCACCAGGGTTATTGTAAAGGAAGGGTGTAAGTTGAAATGAATACATATTAGGAATAAAAATCAATGTGAACTTTTGATGGATCAGAAATAAAAGCGATGAAGAGGAAGATGCTCAAAGAGCTCCTGAGTATATAATAAGAGTGACGGGGTTGATGTTGCCATTAATCAAAATGAGAAATAATGTGAAAGGAGCTAAATTGAAGGAAATAGCATCAGTTCAGGGAGAGAGATTAAACCCAAGGTTCAAAAGAAATTTGTAGGTGGATATTCAAGGAAATACGGGTGGGTGAGGGGTCTCAAAGAACCAGGATAGTTATATATGTTGGAGATTGATTGGAAAATGCTCCTGTAATAAGTCATAGTCTTCGGATAAAAGGCATCTGGAGTGAAACAAAGAGCAGAAGACCTTGGATCACACACATGGGGAATTTATTTGAAGTTCTGTCAAAGGAAGAGGTATCCATAAAAAGGGCTTGGATGTTATGATTAGAGAGGCAGGAGAGAAACTAGGAGAGAGAAGATACGCTAGAGTTTTGCCCTCTGCATATGTGACACAGAGTCATGGGCAATGAGTGTCTATTAAGTCCAATTAATTTGATGACATAAATTGAGATACACGTGGATCAAGAAGATCAAGTTAGATATGAGTTTAAAAATGTCCTCTCAGCACATTAGCAATCACTGGATATCTTGATTACTTTTTACAAAATTTCATCAAGATAGAAACAAAATTTTAATAGGTTAAGATTTGAAAGGATTGAATGAAATGCTTAAGGCAAAAATGTATCAGATAATCTTTTTGGACATTATTTAAAATCTTGTGCCTTTCTTACTCCTGAAATATTTTAATAGACTCATTAATAAATATTTAGAATTTATATATTCAGGATAATTTGAGTGCCATATCTTCCACATTTCTTTAAACATAGTTTCATATGTGTGTTAGTAGAAAATGGACTTATTCTAATAGAAATCTAGTTTGATGAATTCATGTAAATGTGCCTTGCCAGACGTAGCATTGCCTAATCACTTTGGAGTGACACTTGGATATATTTTGTCAAATGACAGTAGCTAATTTTATCGAGGCCTTACCTCTTGCCATGCATCATCACTAGTATTTTAAATAGGTTATTTATCCATTTAATTTTCTTTGCTTAACCAGTGAGGACTAATATTATTCTTATAACTGATGAGACAAGGGCAAAAATAAAATAAAATAAAATCATCTATTCACTGTGGCCCAGATGAGTGGTAGAGCTCAGTTTTGTCAAGCAGTTTGATAATTGCTTCTCTGATCTTATGCATGGCACTTTATTTTCTCCCACAATTTTGTACATCCCTTTTTGCAGTTTTTCTTTTTTTATATTTGTTTTAGTTAGTTACACATGACAATACAATGATCTTGATATATCATACATTTGAATCAAATGGGATATAATTTCTCATATTTCTGAGTGTATAGGTTGCAGAATCACATTGGTCATGCAGTCACGTATATACACACAGCAGTAATAATGTCTATTTTATTCTGCTGTCCTTTTCTTACACAAGCAACATGTTACAAGAAATAGCTTTAAAATGTAGCACCAAAGGACGTACTTTGAAAGTTATAATTTTTCAAGGACCAAATAAGAAAGAATGAAGATGTAAGTTAGCAAAGAATTAAAGCGTGCTGTTCCTATACGTTAATTTTCAGCACACAATATGAGATAATTAAAAATAACTGGGCAGTCCATTTTGTCAAGATAAGGCAAGCTTCCGAAAATCTTTTACATTGTGGTTTGACATTTTTGCTTATGTATTTGCTGTGAACATTTCCTTGTCAGAATTTTTCAGAGCAGGTAATTTTATATACCAGAATTGATCTCTGGTTAGTTACTAATTTTTCCATAATTGAATTTTACTAATGCATGCAAACAACCATACCTCATTTGAAATACCAAATTGATTTTTCAGCAGTTTTACTGCAAGCTCCAAAATTTCTTTTAACTTTCCTAAGATAACATTATTTAACATTTTGTAATTTTCATCCAACAGTAGGAGTTTGTCAATAAACTGTGCCTCCTAGAACTTACTGAGAAATTTTTGAATGAAATCCTCTAAGTATGTATCAGTTAGATGCAGTGATAATAGTAAAATAATTAGATGAGACTAGATCAATTACACTGGTACACATTTCAGAATTCCATTGTTACTTACATTCAGATTTTATAAAATTCTCTTGCTCATTTAATTTCTAATCTTATAGATTCTTTATAGGAAAAAAAAAGCAAGGGTATTAAAATGTCCTTGAGAAGTGAATGCTTTTGTTTCTTGTCTCCCCAGTTCTTCGTTCACTGCATAATTCCCTGCATAATTCACTCACTTTCTGTCTATCCATCCATCCATCCACCCATCCATTCACCCATCCATCCAATGTTTACAAATATGTGATATGCATAGCATGGACAGAGAAAGCAGGAACATTAGTGTGTCCGTGTGGTTCCAGATGCATCTATGTATTTAGAAACACATTCAGAATCATCACGAATCACAGCGTGGAGTGGAACTGATTAGCTGCAGACAGTTTATGAAAAGATCAAATCAGGTTTCCTGTCACTGCTACTGACAGGCTCCACTGTGGTTCTAGGAATGGAGCTGCCACCGATTGCTCACACCTCTTGAAATGTAATCACAACCATCATCTCACGTCCTGAAGTCAATATTACCAGAACCCCAGACATTCTTATTCCTGAAAGGGCCACTTGAATTCCAACACCAGCAATGAAATGTGCTTATTTTATCTTTTAGGCCTGATTAATTTTTGTCTCTTGTAGAGAATTTCCCCTCCTTTTCTACAGCAGAGACAGTGCTGAGTGGTTTTCAAACTCCCTTTCATTTTCTTTCTGGACACACAGGAGTACATTTTGCAATCTGATTTCTTTCCATAGGTCAGTTTGAATTCTCACCAAATAGGTTATCCAGGGAACATAGGTTAAGCAATAATTCTGCATTACAAATTCCTTAATATTTTGGAATTTTCTAATAGTCTAAATATTAAGGAAAATATTTTTTTTGTCATAACTGCTAAATTCTTCTGATGAAAAGAATATGCTGTTATCTTGGCCTATTATCTTTAAAAAGGCATATCCAGATTTGTGAATCAAAATATTTCTAATGTTTTAAAAAAGGGTATTTTATTGAATTTTCTTTTTACTTAAATAATGTCTCAAACCCAAATATACAGACTATATTCTCAAAGATTTGTTTTTGTTGTTGTTTTGGTTTCTTTCTTCTTTTTTTTTTTTTTTGACAGATATTGAACCCAAGGGCACTTTACCACAGAGTCACATCTCCTTTTTACTTAATATTTTTGAGACTGGATCTTTCTAAGTTGCCAAATCTGGCCTTAAACATGGCGTTCCTCCTGCCTCAGTCTCCCAAGTCGCTGGGATTACAGGCATGCCCCACCATGCCTAGCCCAAAGATATTTTTAAAAATAGAAGTCCATATCTGCATTTATGTGGACTGTACATAAATGCAGGGTGCTTGTAGACATAGAACGCTAGGCTTAGACAGAAGATCAGAACATGGATGTGGCTTAAGTCCTGAGGAAATAAAAGGTTCTATTTTGTGTTGTTTTGTTTTAACAGATGGAGTTTTAGAAAAAAAAGAATCATGACAATTGAAAAGGCTCCAAGAGCAGATGGGGATTGGACATTACCCGTAAGTCATCCAGGAAGCCTGGTTGATCCTAGGTCCCATCAAGCTCTTTCTTAAAGTCCTGTCCATGGAAGGCCAGTCACCTACCTGCCATTTCTCTTTTGTGAGCCTATTGGGCAGCATTTCATTACGGGGCCTTTTTTGTTGTAGAAAGAAGTAGGGTCCTCAAGGCATTTAGGAGAATGACTTCCCAAACTCAGTTAGTAGATGAATAAAAATTGTTTTCTGTGGATTGGCCTCATGCCCACAGGCGATTATGGCCTGGGCCTCAGAGACACAGAGCCAAACCCTACTGCTTTCTCTTTCTCAGCTCCATTAACCAATCATTTTAAAGCTTTTTTTTTTTTTTCATGAAAAATAAAAAAAAAAAAAAAGATAGGAATTAGCAATAGAAAACTCAGTATTGTTTATGTGAAAGAATTAAATATGGTAAGAATAAGAATTCTGAGAGCAATTTTCCTGGTCTTACATCTTCTTTCCCTTATTCTGGGAAGGTAGGTTTAAGTGGAGTAATCAGTTTTTTTTGTTTGTTTTTTTGAGGTCCTATTCTTCCCATTTCTTAGAACCAGGTGTTGGCTGAAGGCCAGGATAACTAGAATAGTCATAACTAACCCCAGATCTGACTCATCTGAACTCCAAATCCCCCTTGGACACAGAATGTACTTTGTATATTCCAAATTGTCCCAAATGTAGTAAATCTACATTTCTGTGGTATAGCAAATGAGAATAGTTGCTTTCTTATTTTGTCTGATTTGAATTTGGGAGGATGCATGTTAAAAGCTACTTCTAATTTCTTCCTTCCATCTCGCCTGAAGATGAAAGAAGTATTGGAGGAAAGCAGAGATAAGCTAAACCAAGAGAGAAACCTGGTCCAACTAGCATCACTTAGATTATAGGTTTTTTTAATTACATGAAGTAATAAGATATATGTTTTCCAAGTTTGAGTTTATTTTCTTGTAATTGATCTAGTGTTGTATAGATAGTAGATACTTCTCATTAAAAAAAAAAACTTCTGTTTAACACTTCAGTGGGACTTTTCTTCAAATTCTGACAGCATGTATTTGGAAAATTTATCAAAAAATTTTTATTCAGACACTTTCTTTTCTTTTCTTTTCTTTCTTTCTTTTTTTTTTTTTTTTTTTTTTTTGGTACTGGGGATCAAACCCAAGACTTTACACCTTAGGTGAGTGCTCTACCACTAAACTACATCCACAATCCCAGTTTTATTTGAAGGAAAAAATTAAATGAAATAAAATAATAAGACTTCCTGAAATGCAAGATTTTATATATATATATATAAAATTTTGATATGTATTGTTAGGGTCTGTACACAAGTCAAGATAGCACCTGGCATTTTGCCAGAGGGAGTGGTTTGTGAAGTAAAGCCAGCGAGCCATTAAGTGTGGAGATTCCTTATTGGTTGACTGCTGTATCTAGTTTATGTTAATTAAGATAGGCTGTGTGTAATGTATATATACCCCTCCTGTCCTACAATAAAGGGCTCCCACTCCTGCTGTATCAATCTACACAAGTTGCTCCTCACCCCCTGGGTTATTTTGCGGCAGCCGGACTGCGGCAATGTATCATATCAAATTCTGGTATGTATTCTGATCAAAATATTTATGAGTAGGGATGTCAGTGCATGAGGCTACTGGCACCATTATCAGGGGTTTACTTTGCCATAAGCAACAATGTATTTCATAGTTTTGCCTATTGGTTTTGAAAATAAATATGTGACTGATCTGAATCCAAAACTTAATCCAAACTAAGAAAAAGTACCATCTATTGTGCTAAACTTGTCACTCTTGGAGGAACAGGCAGGTGGTAAATTTCAAGTTTGGCTTTATGGCAATCATGCTTCATATCAATTTAATGGATGTGTGCTGGTATCAGTGGAATCATTCTAGAAACCAGATATAATTTTACATGTGTCTTATAAAAAAGACCAGATAGTAAATACGTTAGGTTTAGTGTATCATACAGTTTCTGTCGTAACTATTCAACTCTGTTGCCATTTTGTATGTGTTGAGCTCCATTCTAACAAAACTTTATTTATGAATGTAAGGGTGATCCACTCTATGCTTTGAATATAGCCCTTGCTGCTCTGACACTGCCACTTATTTTTTAAAAAGGGCATGTTTCTTTCTCTTCCTCTCTCTGTCCTCCTCCCTAATCTCTCCCTGTCCCTAATCACTGGGGAAGTAGGATTATCTTCTTCCCTATCCTAGGCAGAGTCATAGGCAGAGTTATCTGTCCCTAAGCAAGAGCCCACCCTGGGAACAAATTCAGGCTTTGGGGAAGGCACTAGAATATCTCAGAAATGACTGTCTCCTAAATTGACAAGTGAATTACAACTCCTGATAGAGAACACATGGAATACAACCTTTGAAACACCTCTTTAAAACCCTCCTGTTCCCCTGAGTGAGAAGAATCACAGAATCACTCCTAGACAGGAATTTTCTGTGTTTGTCCTTTGTTAGTAAAGCAATAAAACTTCTTTTTCCTTTTTCTCAAAACTATGTCCTCATTATTGGATTGGCCTCCAGGACAAGGACCTAACTTTTGGTAACATGAACACTGCAAATTTAATTTGATATTTCTCACATTTCATGACATAATATCTTCTTTTAGGGTTTCCTTTTATCTGCCCCAACCTCTTCAAATGTGGAAAACTTTCTTAGCTCATATACAAAAACAGGTGGTGACCAGTTGGCTCCAGGGCTGTAGTTTGCCCATCCTAGGATCAAATAGGCAAGTCTAGCCTTACATGGTTCTCAGTTTCTCAGTAAACCAAAGAGCAATTTTCCTATATCTGATTTTCACTTCTTTGTTAGTGGATGAATCATTTGAAAATGTTCTACTTGTGAACTTAAAATCATGGTTAGCTTTCGATTCTATATTTTTCTGATTTAAAAAAGAGTGTTTTTTAAATTTCATTTTCAGATATTATCACAACAGAATAAATGACATGTATTGAGAGACCATTGCATTGATGGCAGCTACTTTTATTATAACTTTAAACTCTCCTTAAGAAAAATGTGGATTAATTGCGTGTTTTGAACAGCATGTGTGATGTCTTAAGTAGGATCACCGGGAAAAGTTTTTACCAACAGAATTTCCCAAATGGCCTTTTGTGCCTCTGGTTTTCAGGGGTAAAGAAGGGGCTACATTACAACCTTTCCCTCTGAAGCAATACCGCAGTGGGAAACAAGGGTAGAGTTCAAATTTCAAAAGATTTGGGAGTTAAAAAAAAAAAAAAAGCCAATTGCTTTTGAATCTGACAAACAGAAATATCTCCTCCCTAAGTTAAGTTTACCTTTGAATTTCAAAACAGAAAATGCTGGCCAAAGCACAACTGAAGGTCCAATCAAAGGAGGTATTGTTCCACAAACCAAGAAGCCTGCATTCTTGACATTCCTCGCTAAAATACACTGGACCCTTGAGACACCTTTTAGCTACTCCAACCTTTCATGTATTTTAAATAAAACAGAGATCTCTTTAAAGCAAGCGCCCAGAATATTTACATAGGAACAGATAATATTCTGTAAGTATGCCCTTCCTTTGCAGAGATGACTGGGAGTAAGGATTTCATTTATTTTTATATTAGAAATGGTAAGACATGAACTCCCAAATTTTTAAAAGTCTAAGTAACCCTTGTTGCCAAAAAAGAAAAAAAAATTCAAACTTTTAGAAAAAGAGTTTGAATAGGTCCTTTTGGAAAGGAAGAACATGCAAAGAAAAAAAAGGAGAAAAGACCTTTTGTGTTAAAAGATTTTCCTTAGCCAAAAACTTTGGTGATAATTGCTTCACAGAATGATAGTCATGTATTCAGTAGGTATCTAATGGGATATACTAGAACTCAATCTAATGTGCAATAAGAGGTGTACTGCTCAGTGACAAGCAACTTCACAATAATTCTGAAACTATGGATAAGCACAGATATAAAGATACAAAGTTAGGTTAAAAATAGAATATTATAATTGAAATCAATTTAATGGTACTGCAAAAAGGAACAGAAATTAGGTGAGAATCAATTTTTGGCTACAAAGTTAAATAAAGCATGGATGAAGCCATGGGTTTGAGCCAGAGCAGATGGGTAGATGGGGTTCATAGTGCACTGGAATGAAATGAAAGGGTTTTCCTTGTAAGAACAAACCTGGAAAGAAATGAATAGACTTGTCTGGGGACCTGTCACAAAAGCAAATTATTGGGGGAATTTTTTGCAACTGAGGAAAAAGATAAATATAAACTTTATACTGACTATAGAGAACTTGTGGAGTGTAATCATGAAGACACTAGGTTTTTCCTTCTACTGTCTCTTTAAAATCTTTGGAGAGATTTCTTTCCCTGACTCAGCTGTATCAGGAGCTATGAGATGACTCTGCTGAGAAGAAATCCCAGGGATCCTTAAGTCACCAAACTAGAACCTCAATTCAGAAATTAAAATGTCCAAATGTCTTTAATATGTAAAACTCCAAATCTGACTTAAAGTGAAATTTTCTCACTTGCCCCACTTGGAGGTTGCTGTGGACAGGTCTCCAGGAGCAGGAGGTGTAGTCTTCATTACCTCCATCTCTCTCCCCAGGTTTTACTGAGCCTGAGTGATTTCGGGGAGTGGGATGGGAACTAGGGCAGAAATTAAGATCCTCCCTGGCTGGCACTATTCTAAGATGAAGCTGTGGTCTCGGTACCCAGCAGGTGTTTTAAGCTGCTGCTTGTCTTCTGAGTATCTACCTGGGCGATGGGAAGTTTCCATGGGACACATGGGACTATCCTGCGACCACAAAGGCCACCGCCTTCCACTATACGCTTGTGACTGTCCACCTTCACACATTCTTCTTATGAGGTCTCATGATTGGTCCAGTTGTAAGACACCTGGAATATTAATGATGGAGTTGGGGGACTCCCAGGAATTCAGAGATTGTATAAAAGAAGTGAAACCTGGTTCTGAACTTTTTTTTCTAAGCCCAGATTCCTAAGACCCAAGATTGGCCTGAGAGGAAGTCTTGGATCTATACTAAGTCTACATCCTTGAATAAGTTACATATTTAGATCTACTTAAAAGCTTAATGTCTTAATAATATTTGGCATATTTAAAAAAAAAAAAAAAACACATCTCACAAACTTTATTTGAAAAGTAATTGCTTTTAGATGACAGTGTTGCATCTAGACCAAGAACACCTGGACCTGATTGACTGGGTTCTTCACCTAAATGTGCCTATGTGCCTGTGTACTAAGATCACCCACAGAGACCCACATTGCTGGATGCATGCAGATAGTGAGACCTAAAGGATTCCTCAGATTTTAAAAAAATAAACAAAAATCCCCCCACCCCAAGGCTGCCAACTTTTTATTTTGTCAAATAAGGGCAACAAGTAAAAAGGAATTAAGAAATGGTTTTGTGAAAGAATCATTTTAACACCCCCTGCACTTGGAAAGGCATGATTTCAAAGAACAGTTCATCCCCAGAAGAGGCAGTTAACCATCAGGTAAGGTTTAAGATATTTTGGCTCATTTCATCATGGAACAGTGAAAATGTGCTAGCAGATCCCGAGCACATTTAGAAGCCATCATGGCTAGGGCTTTTGGGCCAGGTAGATATAGGCTCAAAACCTCTCCGAGCAATTTATTTGCTTGGTGCCCCTGTAGAAGCTAAGTGGCCTCTTTAAGCCTTAAAATTCTCATCTACAAAATGGGGGAAATAAGACCAGATATAAGGACCGTTGTAAGGACTGAATAAGTTGGCTCCTTTAAAGTGCTCTTTAAAGTCCCTGCATATAACAATTGCTGAATCCATGCAAACTTTCCTGAGCTTTTTGTTATTGTTGTTGTCTATATAATGACCAGAAATGTGTGTGAATACACATGTGAAGGTATATGCATATAGCCTCTAGATTTCTGTATTTCTTCAATTTTTTTTTCTGATTTCTATGAGCTTAAAAAATGTTTTTATAATAGCTGCCATTCTGACTGGAGTGAGATGAAATCTTAAGAGTAGTTTTAATTTGCATTTCTCTAACTGATTGTATATATTCTTCTGAAAAGTGTCTTTTCAGGTCCTTGGCCCATTTATTGATTGGGTTATTTGTTTTTTTGGTGTTTAGCTTTCTAAGCTCTTTATATACCCTAGAAATTAGTGCTCTATTTGATGTGTGAGGTGTAAAGATTTGCTCCCAAGATGTAGGCTCTCTGTTCACCTCACAGATTGTTTCTTTTGCTGGGAAGAAACTTTTTAGTTTGAGTCCATCCCATTTATTGATTCTTGATTTTAATTCTTGTGCCAGCCAGACATGAAAAATTGTGCTCTATATGGGTAATAAGAATTGTAATACATTCTGCTATCACATATAAATAAAAAATAATTTAAAAAGTTTTAAAATACATAAACTAAAATATAAAGGATTTTTTTAAAAAATCAGTTATTCTGAAATGTAATTATCAAATAATTAAAAAGGGATATAAAAATGTATGCACTTCTTTGATAATGAAAAGAGGTAGTAGCAGACCCAGAAATATTATATCTTTGAAGTTGTGGTGGGTATAAATGGTATTTCATAATGTCTGCTACAACTGATTTGTGATATGTGATATCACACATGTGATCTCTGTGGTTGACAGAAGTGTTGTGGTTTCTTTCCTAGGTTCTCAGTTAAATAAAGTGTAAATTTTGGAGAAGAGGCAAAATAAAGATTTCTGAATTCCATCCATCCGTGAGGGAAAGCAACCGATTTGCATATGGCCACTCCCTGTTTCGGGGAAATATTGCTAGCTGCTGTATTGAGGAAATTGTGCCCAATGAACTCAATGGAAGCTTTGTCCTTTCCTTGATTTTCCCCCTCTATGGATTCCACCCATCCCTTCTCTCTCCCCTGGTAGATTGTCACAGAGTCTTTACAGTGTTCCGTTTGGCCTGGCTTCCCTCAAAAGCTGGGTGTGGTCCCTAACTCCTGAAAAATATTACCATTTCACAGAGCAGCCCTTCATTTTTCTCAGATTTTTTTTTTTTTTCCTGAATGCAGGGGCACTCAGCCACACTGGATGTGCCTTTCCAAACAGCAGGAAGCTACCTATCGTACCTATGGTTTTCTTTTTGCCTAATAAGATGCACCAAAACTGAGAACAAATCAAACACCTCCTTTCTCTCTGGAAGTGCAGGCCTCCTGGTGGGATTTCTACTTTGCCTCTTCAGCAGTGTGAGATGACCCAGGGAAAGACTTAATAGGTAGATGTCAGCCAGAGTGTCCACAGGAAAACAAATGATGAATGGACCACTAGAGGACCCTATCACAGCACAGTTTGGCCATGTATTTTGCATTTGATTCTATAGTTTTTCTGTGTTAAATATCTTCAGGGATTCCCAAGTAGTTTTAGCCTGGGGCTATTACTTCTAATAATTGAGACTGATGAAAGGTCCCAGTATTTTTACAGCTTAGCTGTGACATCCTATATATCACTTTGCTTCTGTCAAAGAAAATGTTATACACTTCATTGGCAAAAGGTTTGATACTAGGATTTTCTTCTTCAAACAATCTACGATACATTTGCTTGAGTTTACTTCTAAATTTCACATTTTAAAAGCTCCAAAAAATTGTTTGGTGCAATGAGAGCATTCAGGTGTATAGCAAATATTTCTGGATCAATAGGCAATTAATTATATGAAATGATTGACATGTTGCTACTGAAGGGGAAGTGTTACCCTACAGCCTTGCTTGTTTGAATGCAACACAGATTTCTTGAGAAAAGCTGCCTATTGTACTAAAACAGGAAGTGGTTTAGGAAAAAAATCAATTGTTTATAAAATTTACTCAGGGATTTTCAAGTCTGTAGAGGTGATTTAATTTTGCTAGTTATGCTTCAAGTATTGATAGCTTCTGAATTTTTATGTAAGAGCTACTACCCAGTCATCAGTTCATCTTTTTTTGGTTAGCAAAATATTTTATTATTTTTTTAAGGAATGGAGAAAATCAACAATGAAAGTAAAAAGTTGTTTTTGATAAAAGAAATAGCACATATTAAAACCCAGCAATTTTGCACAAAGAAGTATTCAGAGGAAAATTCATAGTGTTAAATTTTATATGAATTAAATTAGTCATAGAGAAAACAAAAATATGTGAACTAAGGCTACAAGCTAAGAATTCCCCAAAAGTCTTAATAATGAAAAGGAAATGTGAGAAGAAGGATAAAAATGAAAGTAATCATATTTTTAAAAGAAAATTTCTGTGTAATAAATCCTAAAATTATTTATTTCTGAAAATTTTTGCAAATGTCATAAATTTTAATTTAAACAAGTTAGATGTTAAAAAGAAAATGTGAGCTAAATAACAGATACAGATGGCTATAATGGAAGTTTCCAGTACCTGTTATAATGGTGGACTTGCATAAGCTGCTGGTTGTGTTCTTCTGAATAATTCTAGAGACACCACAGAAGCTCATGGAATACATAGATAAGATGAAAAAACAAAACATTTAGAAAATAGCAAGTTGAGAATGCAGACTACCAAGGAGCAGTAACTGTGCAGGAAGGGCTGTGTGTGTGTATGTGTGTGTGTGGTGTGTGTGGCCAGACAAGGGCAGCAGGAGGCAGCTCAAGGTGAATGGGTCAGGGGACAGCATTGAGATTTGTGTTTCCCTTTCCAGGCATCACTTTCAGCATGATCACTGGCTACTCCTTTGCCAGGAAAAGTATGAGGACAGCTAGGTCACTACTGCTGTTGACTAGTAGCTTTGCAATTGGTGATGGATCTGAGCAGCTGCTGCCCTTGGGCATTTCCTTCCTCCATCCACTAAGTCATTCAACTTCTCTTGGCTATATTTATGAACTAAATGGAAGTATTATCCCCAAGGTGCTTATTTAAAGTTGTTTACTATGTACATGTATGATTGCGTGGCCCGTGTGACTCTGCGTTGATACAGCCAGAGAAATGAGAAGCTGTGTACAATGTGTCAAAATGCATTCTGCTGTTATGTGTAACTAATTAGAATAAATAAATAAATAAATAAAAGTAGTTTAAATGTGAATCTCTGACTAGAAGACTTGTGTAGAGATTGGCATAATTCTGGGAACCCTGGTCTCTGCCTTGGAACCCCTTCCTCCCTTCTTTATTAATACAAGTACTGTGGACAGACAAAGCCCTAGCGGGAAACCTACCCTAATGCATATCTTCAGAAGAGTAGCTGTTATTTACATACCAAAATGAATAGAAGCCTATAGAGTATTACAATTTCATGGAAAGACATGTATTTGAATATCTGTATTATGAAGCAGAATTATTGGAACAGGTGGACCAAGAAATATGACAAATATACATAAAATGATGAGTACATATAAATGTGTATATATTTATTTACACATATTCACCTGTCTGTATTAAGAATAAAAATGTAACACTTAAAGTAATAAACTCAACACAATAGAAAAAAGGGGTGTATAGAACGAAAGAAAATGTTGGGCAATAGCAATCTGGAAAATAACACTGAGGGACAGAAATTGGTGAAGAAAAATAAAATAAACAAGCCAGGCTAAGAGCTAGATAAAACCAGTACCAACATACAGTAATGGGAGTCTTAGAAGGGAAAGAAAAAGTAGAGAAGAGAAAATTATTTTTAGAAATAATGAAAATATAGTTTTAAGATTTTAGAAATATCACATACCTTATATTGAAAAGGCTTGTAGAAGATCAAATGGGAGAGAATAAAAAATCTACATCTAAACATATTACATAATATTTTGAAACATTAAAGGGTAAAAAATTATTCTGTAAATGTTTGCAGAGGAAGAATTGATCACTTACCAAGACATAAGGATCAGAGGGATGCTACATATTTCAACATCAATTCTAGATTTAAGATGGAGCACAGAAATATTTTTAAATTTTGAAGAACAATAAATTTCACCCTACATTTCAATTTCTGGCCAAACTACCACTTAAACTTGTATGCTTTGAGAGCATAAAAGATTTCAGAATGTTTACTATAGAAATAGTTTTGGAGGAAATGTTGAGATTGAAAAAGGAGAAATAAATGAATAAAAGATACTATAATATAGAAGAAATATGTCTGAATAAGTACTTTAGTAAAGATTATTGTGGTCCAAGAATCTCAGAATAAACAAAGATATTGAGATATTTTCTTAGGAACAATCTTTTGTATAGCTCTGGATCAGATTTAATAATGGGCTTATTCACTAAGCTTTCAAATAATTAGTATTTATGTATACAAAATAAAAAATTCAACAATTTGAAAAAAATATTTCAGGGAAGCCAGCATACATAAAAAAAATTCTTCAAAAACAAAATTTGTATCAAATTGGTACCAATAATGATTTTTTAAAAAAAATATTAAGTATAGTATTATGAAATAGGAGTATCTATTAAAAGCAGAAGAGTTTTGATACAATTTCACTCACATTTGATATTAAAAACAAAACTTTTAAATGGAATATAAAATGCTTGATTATTAATTATATAAACCAGAGGCCATGAAATTTCTAGTTTGGATATTATAATTTCATGTGTTTTAGGGTCTCATGTACATACATGTACATAGTAAACAACTTTAAATAAGACTCCAAACACATAGGATGATGCTAAAATATAAAAATAAGAAATGACTATGCATATTAGGCCCAATAGGAGTTAAATATTTTTGTGTAAGGAAAACATGAAAACTGATCGTAACATTCCAGGATTTTACTAGGATTCTGAAATGATTTGTGTGGAATAATCAAGATAAATGTTGTACATTACTTAAAACTGAGAGCTAAGGAACCCCTTCTTCTTAAGAAGAGGTTGAAAAACAAATGAAGCCTAACTTCAGCCTGGGGCTCTGCCATGGTTATAATTATTTACCAGAGGAGTGGAAGAAACAGACATCATCACCTGACACTGGTGACTCCTGGTAAGGTGCACTGGTAACCTGCCTTCCTCACGTCAGTTACACGGTGAGGAATTCAGTCAGTATAAGATCTGGCCCTAGAACGCCGTCCTACTCCAGACCATTATCAAGTTTCATTATCCATCTGTTTTAAATTGTTTCAGGAGAAAAATGGAAAGGTGGTGTGTGTTGGAGAAAGGGACAGGGGACTAAAGTTTCCATTCAATGTTAGTCTATAATCTAAAATATTAAAAGACCGAAAGCAAATCAATGTTAATAAAGATAACCAATAATTGGGAGATGAATTCCCTCTAAACAAAGGAAAAGAAATAAAGTAGGATATGTGAAAAAAAAAAACCTTTAAAATATGTATACTTTAAATCCTTAATGAATAAAGAGTTTAATAGCATGCAGTAAAAGAACAAGAAATTATAAAGCAAACATGGTTAGATATGGGACAACCCAGAGACATTAAAATTAGAAATTCTGGAAATTAAAAAAAAAATCTTAATTTATAATAAAATTTCAGTGAATCGAATACTCTTTAGAGAAGGCAGTTGGTAAGAGATTAGTGAACTACAAAATAGTGATGAAGGATTCACCAACCAGTGGAGCACAGAAATGTAGCAGAGTTTCTCATCAACACTTTTGTTGTAGGGGCCAAATAATTCTTGTCTGGTGGATATCTTGTATGTTGCAGGATATTTAGGTCCTTAACCTACTAGATGACAGTAGCATCCCCTCCCGAGTTGTAATGACTAAAAATATCCTAAGAAATCATCCAACTTATAATCATTAAAATAAAGAGACAAAAGCATTTAAAAATCAATTCAAAGACATAGAAATAAAATGAGAAATTCCAACAAAAGTTTACAAGTTATTTTATCAGAAGATTCTAGAAGAAGCAACAGAAGATAAATACTGGCAGATATTCCCTCAAAGTGAAAAAAACGTAAGTCCTTGGACTAAAATAGCCTGAATGTAGACAGGTACAAGTACATGTAAGTCGAAACTTCACATCAGACTCAACTGTACATCATTGGGTATACAATAATAATGAAGTTATTACAGAGAAAACATTGATTACCTAAACAAAACTTATAATCAGATGTAGCAAACTCATCAACAAAGTTTGCATAAGTAACACTAAAGATGTTAAATAATTCATTTAAACTAATTTCACCATTAGCATTCCAGACAATAATAATACAGAAAGGGTTCTTTTTTTTTTTTTTTTTTTTTTTTTGGAGTGGTTAAAAGGAACAGCTTGCAAAATATTTGAGAAAAAAAAAAGAAACACTGAATACATTTAAATTTTATTGGAATAATATGAGTTAGTTGTATATTTAAAATTTAGAGGAACATTGAATAATAACAATAAAATTTTAGGAAGAAATGGAGGGAATATGACTTAATTACATAAGTGCTAGGAAATTGGAAATAAGATACAATAAACAGAAAATACACTATAAAATGGTGAGGATAGTTTCAATACAAGCAAGCACACTAAATTTAAATGGATCATATTATATTAAAAGGCTACTTAGATTGAATAAATTAAAACAATAATCAAATTTATAATAGACTACTTTATAATTAACAATTTTATAATTAACAATCACTATTACTATTATTTCAAAATATAAAAGGATATCAGTGCTAACATTACTATTTAATATTATTTCCCAAGTTCCAGATTTGTTAAAATATATTAAATATATATGTAATTTGAATCACAGAAACAATAGCAACAACATTATAATATCATATTTATTTATAATATGATGTTCTATGTAGAGAAAACAAATGCATATAACAAAATCCACCTAAAATCTGGAATTATTGAACAAAATCTATTCAGTATAGTTTAGAATACTGAATTATTATTATTATTATTTAAAAATATAAATCTTCTTCCAGAAATAACCAGTTTGAAAATATGATAGAAATTAATTCAACTGATAAAATAACCTCTAAAAATATACTTTTTACAAAAAGTGTATTTTATTTAAGTGGGCCTGTAAAAACCAAACCAAAGAAAACAAAATATTTAGTATGACATATTTAAAGACCTAAACAAATTCGAACATATATGTTTGTGTGTGTGTGTGTGTGTGTTTATCTATGTATATGCTTGTATGTATTATATAATGCAATAGTTATACATAATTTTAAAGAACTTAGAAAATTCTAATAATTAAACTTTAAAATCTGTTGAGACCATTCTGTAAGTATCAAGAATTCTAGATATAGAAGTAAACAAGTAACTTTTTTATTTACCAAATATAGTAAATAAGAGATACAGTGAAAATCATTATATTCCTTGAGTTATATATGTTCAAATTTCTTTTCCCCCTTTTTCTCTTGGGTTATTATTATTTTTTTTAATGACTATCTTGTAAGAGTTTTTGTTTGTTGTAATTTTTAAAATATATTTTTGTTGCTATCCCTAAGTTATGTATTTGGATTGCTAAGATTTCCTCATAGTCTACAGCTTGCCTATTCACTTGCTCAAAGACATCTTTGGGAGAGTCAATTATTAATTTTTATGAAGTACAATTTATAAATGTTTTCTTTCATGAATATTGCTTTCTTTTAAAAGAAAATTTTCCTCTTCTGAAGTGAGAAAAATATACTGTTTTCTTTTAAAAGCTACATAGTTTTAACTCTTTTGTGTAGTTCTAGGATCCAACTTTGTTTGCTTTTTGGGGGGAAATGAGGTGCTGGGTGGGATTGAACCCAGGACCTTGTACATGGTAATATAAGTACTCTACCAACTGAGCTATATCCCCAGCCCCTAAGATCCATCTTGAGTTAATGTTTTTACATGATTTGAGTTAGAGATCTTATAGCTCTGGAGGCTAGAAGCCCAACATCAGGGTGCAAGCATGGTAAAGTTCTGGTGAGGGTCCCTTTTTGAGTAAGTTACAAATGGCTGTCTCCATATTGTATCCTCACACTGTGGAAAACATTAGCTAACTCTCTGGCTTCTGGTCCTATTCATGTGGGCACTAATTCTGTTCATCAGAACTCCATTCTCAAGACCTCCTTAACTCCCAACAGCCCAACTTCCAAATATCATCACAGCGGGTTTGAGGTTTCAACATAAATTTGAAGAAAACACAAACATTTAGCCCATTGCAAACATACATCCTTGGAAATATTTCTGAAAATGGAATAGTCATTACTTATTAATAAAGGAATAAGGTTATACTATAAACATGAAGATCTAGCACTACAGGTCTAGATAAGCAAAAAAAAAAAAAGTAGAGTTGGGTATGGGAAATTTAGCCTTTTTGTATGGGTTCTTTCTATTATTCAATCTTGCATCTTTGGATAATTTTCATATAACTGAGTATTCAACTACCTAGGACAATCATACAAATACAATAACAGAGAGTTAACAGTTTCTCATGGTCGCTGATAACCTATATCTGCTGGTAAGAGCAGAAGGGAACAATGTCCTATACTTACAAATATGTTTCATCTTTTAAAAAATTATTTTAATTAGTTATGCATGACAGTAGAATGAACTTTGATACATCATACATAAATGGAGTATATTATTCTCACGGTTCTTCTGGTTGTACACGGTGTAGAATCACACCAGTGGTGTACATAGGGTAATAATATCTGATTCATTATACTATCCTTCCTACCCCCCATGTCCCCTCCCCTCCCTTTATTCCTCTCTACCTAATCTAAAGTAACTCTATTCTTCCCTAGCTCCCCAGCCCTTATTTTGAGATAGCATTAACATAACAGAGAAAACATTCTGTCTTTTGGTT